>NC_133149.1:46215682-46515682 GCF_048418815.1 Hemitrygon akajei | reverse complement strand
TTGTGCATGGTAGGTCATATTTAACCAATCGATTAGTTTTTCGAGGAGGTTACCAGGAAAGTGGATAAAGGGAAGGCAGTGGATGTTGTCTACATGGACTTCAGTAAGACCTTTGACAAGGTCCCGCATGAGTGGTTAGTTAGGAAGATTCAGTCACTAGGTATACATGGAGAGGTAGTAAATTGGATTAGACATTGGCTCAATGGGAGAAGCCAGAGAGTGGTAGTGGAGGATTGCTTCTCTGAGTGGAGGACTGTGACTAGTGGTGTGCCACAGGGATCAGTGCTGGGTCCATTGTTATTTGTCATCTATATCAATGATCTGGATGATAATGTGGTAAATTTGCTGATGATACAAAGATTGGAGGTGTGGTGGACAGTGAGGAAGGTTTTCAAAGCTTGCAGAGGGATTTGGACCAGCTTGAAAAATGAGCTGAAAAATGGCAGATGGAGTTTAATACAGACAAATGTGAGGTATTGCACTTTGGAAGGAAAAACCAAGGTAGAACATACAAGGTAAATGGTAAGACACTGAGGAGTGCAGTAGAACAGAGGGATCTGGGAATACAGATGCAAAATTCCCTAAAAGTAGCATCACAGGTAGATAGGGTCGTAAAGAGAGCTTTTGGTACATTGGCCTTTACAAATCAAAGTATAAGAGTCGGAATGTTATGGTGAGGTTGTATAAGGCATTGGTGAGGCCGAATTTGGAGTATTGTGTGCAGTTTTGGTCTCCGAATTACAGGAAGGATATTAATAAGGTTGAATGAATGCAGAGAAGGTTTACAAGGATGTTGCTGGGACTTGAGAAACTGAGTTACAGAGGAAGGTTGAATAGGTTAGGACTTTATTCCCTGGAGCGTAGAAGAATGAGGGGAGATTGATGGAGATATATAAAATTATGATGTGTATAGATAGAAAAGCTGGCTTTTTTCACTGAGGTTAGGGGAGGAAAAAACCAGAGGACATGGGTTAAGGGTGAAGGGGGAAAAGTTTAAAGGGAACATGGGGTGGGGGCTTCTTCACACAGAGAGTGGTGGGAGTGTGGAATGAGCTGTCAGATGAAGTGGTAAATGCGGGCTCACTTTTAACATTTAAGGAAAACCTGGACAGGTACGTGGTTGAGAGGTGTATGGAGGGATATGGTCCAGGTGCAGGTCAGTGGGACTAGGCAGAAAAATGGTTCGGTACAGCCAAGAAGGGCCAGAAGGCCTGTTTCTGTGCTGTAATGTTCTATGGTGCCCAAGAAGAACGTGGTAACCAGTCTCAATGACTATTGCCCAGTGGCACTTACATCCACAGTAATGAACTGTTTTGAAAGGCTGGTGTTGAAGTGCATCAGCTCCTGTCTGAATGGTGATTTGGATCCACTCCATTTCGCCTACTGAAACAACAGATGCTATCTCGGCTCTTCACACAACCCTGAAACATCTGGACAGCAAAGATGCATACATCAGGATGCCCTTTGTCAATTACAGCGCAGCGCTTAACACCATTGTCTCCTCAAAGCTAATCAGTAAACTCCAAGACCTGGGCCTCAATGCCCCCTTGGTGCAATTGGATCCTGGATTTCCTCACTTGTAGACCCCAATCAATTCAGATTGGCAAAAACATCTCCTCCACAACCTCCATCAGCACAGGAGCACCACAGGGATCTGTACTTAGCCCCCCTGCTCCACTTGCTTTACACCTAGGACTGTGTGGCTAAGTACAGCTCCAACACCATATACAAGTTTGCTGACAACACACACCACTGTTGTGG
The DNA here is from genome assembly GCF_048418815.1 of Hemitrygon akajei. Taxonomy (NCBI): domain Eukaryota; kingdom Metazoa; phylum Chordata; class Chondrichthyes; order Myliobatiformes; family Dasyatidae; genus Hemitrygon; species Hemitrygon akajei. The sequence continues at coordinate 46,513,921 of NC_133149.1, read as the reverse complement.
GTTGTATCCAAGATGGGGATGAATCAACGTACATGAGGGAGACTGAAAATTTGGTTGGGTGGTGTAACAACAACCTCTCACTCAATGTCTATAAGACCAAGGAACTGATTGTGGACTTCAGGAGAGGGAAACCAGGGGTCCATGAGCCAATAATCAGAGGATCAGAGGTGGAGGGTCAGTAACTTTAAATTCCTGGGTGTCACTATCTCAGGGGACTTGTCCTGGACCCATCATATAAATATTATCGTGAAGAAAGCACAGCAGCACCTCTACATCCTCAGGAGTCTGCAGAGATTCGGCATGTCATCGAAAACCTTGGCAAACCTCTATAGATGTGAGGTGGAAAGTGTGCTGACTGGCTGCATTACGGCCTGGTACGGGAACACCAATGCCTTTGAGTGGAAAATCCTACAAAAGGTAGTGGATTCAACCCAGTACATCACAGGTAAAACCCTCCCAACCATTGAGCACATCTACATGAAATGCCCCCAGGCCATGCTCTCTTCTCTCTGCTGCCATCAGGTAGAAGGTACAGGTGCCTCATGACTTGCACCACCAGGTTTAAGAACAGTTACTGCTCTCAACCATTGGCTCTTGAACAAAAGGGGATATCTACACTCATAAACAAGATAAAATCTGCAAGATGCTGGAAATCCAATCAACACACACAAAATGCTGGAGGAACTCAGCAGGCCAGGCAGCATCTACGGAAAAAAGCTGATGGAGAATGGTGAAGGGGTACGTTACTGGAAATTCAAGAAAGCGATGTTCATGCCATCCGATTGGGGACTACCCAGACCAGAATATAAGGTGTTGTTCCTGTCACACTTGGGTTGAAGGAGCAACACCTTGTATTCTGTATGGGTAGCCTCCAACCGGATGGCATGAACATTGATTCTCGAACTTCCAGTAATGCCACCAACCTCCCCCCCACTTCTGTACTCCCCTTTTCCTTTTTCCTCTTTCCTCTCTCACCTTATCTCCTTGCCTGTCCATTGCCTCCCTCTGGTGCTCTCCCCCCCCCCTTTTTTCTTTCTACCATGGCCTTCTGTCCTCTTCTATCAGACTTCCCCTTCTCCGACCCTGTATCTCTTTCACCAATCAACTTATCAGCTCTTTACTTCCTCCCTCCACCCCTCCTAGTTTCACCTATCACCTTCCGTTTCTTCCTCCCCTCCCTTCTAACTCTGATTCCTCAGCTTTTATTCTGCAGTCCTGCTGAAGGGTCTCGACCTGAAACGTTGACTGTACTCTTTTCCATAAATGCTGCCTGGCCTGCTGAGTTCCTCCAGCATTTTGTGTGTATAACTACACTCATTTTTTTTCTGGTGTTCCCACAACCAATGGTCTCACTTTAAAGAGTGTTTATCCTGTTATTTCTTGCTATTGTTAGTTATTCCTGTTTATTTAAAAGACCATAATACGTAGGAGCAGATTTAGGCCATTTGGTCCATCAAGTCTGCTCCACCATTCAATCATGGCTGATCCTTTTTCCCCACTCCCCGGTCTTCTCCCCATAACCTTTAATACCGTGGCCAATCAAGAACCTATAAATCTCTGCCTTAAATACACCCAACGACCTGACCTCCACAGCTGTCTGTGGTAATAAATTCCACAAATTCAACACCCTCTGGCTAAAGAAATTTCTCTGCATCTCTGCCTTAAATGGATACCCCTCAATCCTGAGGCTGTGCCTTCTTGTCCTAGACTCCCCCACCATGGGAAACATCCTTTCCACATTTACTCTGTCTAGGCCTTTCAACATTCAAAAAGTTTCAGTGATATCACCCCTGTTCCTTCTAAATTCCAGCGAGTACAGGCCTAGAGTCATCAAATGTCCCTCGTTTGATAACCTTTTCATTCCTGAAATCATCCTTGTGAACCTCCTCTGAACCCTTTCCAATCCCAACACATCTTTTCTTAAATGAGGAGACCACAACTGTTCACAGTACTCAAGGTGAGGCCTCACCAGTGGCTTATAAAGCCTCAGCATCACATCACATCCCTGCTCTTGTATTCTAGGCCCCTTGAAAAGAATGCTAACATTGCATTTGCCTTCCTCACCACCGACTCTACTTGTGAGTTAACCTCTAGGGTGTTCTGCACAAGGACTCCCAAGTCCCTTTGCATCTCAGATTTTTGAATTTTCTCCCCGTTTAGAAAATAGTCCGCACATTTATTTCTGCTACCAATGTGCATGACCATGAATTTTTCAACATTGTATTTCATTTGCCACTTCCTTGCCCATTCTCCTAATCTGTCTTAAGTCCTTCTGCATCCTTCCTGTTTCCTCAGCACTATCTGCCCCTCCACCAATCTTCGTTTCATCTGCAAACTTGGCCAGAAATCCGTCTATTCCATCATCTAAATCATTTATATACAGCATAAAAGGAAATGGTCCCAACATCGACCCCTGCGAAACACCACTGGTCACGGATAGCCACCCAGAAAAGGATCCTTTTATTTGCGGATACAATAGGGTTTTTTAAGAGACTTCTGGATAGGTACACGGAGCTTAGAAAAATAGAGGGCTAGTAAGCCTAGTAATTTCTAATGCAAGGACATGTTTGGCACAACTGTGGGTCGAAGGGCCTGTACTGTGCTGTAGGTTTTCTATGTTTTCCCACTTGCTGCCTCATACCAATCAGTCAATACTCTTAACTGTGCCAGTAACTTTCCTGTTATGCCATTTGCACTTAACTTGGTAAGCAGCCTCATGTGTGGCACCTTGTCAAAGACCTTCTGAAAGTCCAAATATACAACATCCGCTACATCCCCTTTATCTATCCTACGTGTAATCTCCTCAAAGAATTCCAACAGGTTCGTCAGGCAAGATTTTCCCTGAAGGAAACCATGCTGACTTTGTACTATCTTGTCCTGTGTCACCAAGTACTCCATAACCTTATCCTTGACAATTGACTCTAACATCTTTCCAACTACTGAGGTCAGGCTAACTGGTCTATAATTTCCTTTCTCTGCCGTCCTCCTTTCTTAAGGAGTGGAGTGACATTTGCAATTTTCCGGTCCTCTGGCACCATGCCAGAGTCCAATGATTTTTGAAAGATCATTTCTAATGCCTTCATAATCTCTAACGCTGCCTCTTTCAGAATCCTAGGCTGCAGTTCATCTGGTCTGGGTGACTTATGTACCTTTAAGTTTTTCAGCTTTTTGTGCACCTTCTCCCTTGTAATAGTAACTGCACTCAATTCTCTACCCTCACACCCTTCAATACCTGGCACACTTCTGGTATCTTCCACAGTGAAGGCTGATGTAAAATACTCATTTAGTTCATCTGCCATCTCCTTGTCCCGTTATTATTTCTCCAACCTCATTTTCTAATGATCCTATATCCACTCTCATCTATTTTTTTTTACATACTTGAAAAAGCTTTTACTATCCACTTTGATATTAATTGCTAGCTTGCTTTCATATTTCATCTTTTCCCTTATAATGATTCTTTTCGTTGCTCTCTGTAGGTCTTTTAAAACCTTCCAATGCTCCTCATTGGGATTTGGGGTTTTTAATTTTGTAAAATTTTTTGAAAAACTAATAAAAAAAATTAAAAAAAAATCTTCCCAATCCTCTATCTTCCTGCTAACTTTTGTTTTGTATGCCCTCTCTTTGCTTTTACATTAGCTACGAATTCCCTTGTCAGCCACGGTTGTATTATTTTGCCATTTCAATGTTTCTTTGTTTTTTGGAACACATCTATCCTGCACCTTCCTCATTTTCCCAGAAACTCACACCATTGTAGGTTGTTGTCATCCCTGCCAGCATCTCCTTCCAATTTACTTTGGCCAAATCCTCTTTCGTACTCCACTGAAATACTGCTACATCAGACTTTACTTTCTTCCTATCAAATTTCAAGTTGAACTCAATCATATTGTGATTACTGCCTCCTAAGGGTTCCTTTACCTTAAGCTCCCTAATTACCTCCGGTTCAATACGTAACACCCAATCCAGTACAGCTGATCCCCTAGTAGGCTCAACAACAAGGTGGTCTAAAAAGCTATATCATAGGCATTCAACAAATTCACTCTCTTGAGATCCATTACCAACCTGATTTTCCCAATTGACCTGCATGTTAAAATCTCCAATGACTACCATAACATTGCCCTTTTGACTCGCCCTTTCTATTTCCTGCTGTAACCTGTGGTCCACCTGCTAGCCAATGTTGGGAGGCCTGTATATAACTGCCATCAACATCCTTTTACCCTTGCAGTTTCTTAACTCAACCCACAAGGATTCAACATCTTCTGATCCTATGTCACATCTTTCCACTGATTTGATGCCATTCTTTATCAGTAGACCCATACTATCCCCTCTGCCTACCTTCCTATCCCTCCAATACAACCTTGGACATTCAGCTCCCAACTACGACCATCCTTCAGCCATGATTCAATGATGGCCACAACATCATACCCAACAATCTGTAAAAGTGCAATTATATCATCCACCTTATTTCTTATACTCCGTGCATTGGGATATAACACTTTGAGTACCATATTTGCTATCCTTTTTGATTCTGCATCCCTAATGCACTGATACTCACCCTGCTGGCTGCAATTTTGACCTATCACCTGCCTGCCCTTCCTGACAATCTGACTGCACATTATCTTTGCTTTTTTACCATCCATCCTATTGTGTCCCATCACTCCAGTTCCCATCCCCCTGCCAAATTAGTTTAAACTCTCCTCAACAGCTCTAACAAACCTGCCCGCAACAATATTGGCCCCCCTTGGGTTCAGGTGCAACCAGTCCCTTTTGTACAGGTCATGCCTCCCCCAGACGAGATCCCAGTGATCCAAGAATCTGAAGTCCTGTTCCTTGCACCAGCTTCTCAGCCACACATTTATCTGCAAAATCATCCTGTTTCTACCCTCACTGGCAGGTGGCACAGGCAGCAATCCAGAAATTACTATAGATGTATATTTGCATTTGCACATTTTGTTGTTCATTGATCCTGTTTACAGTTATTGTTCTATAGATTTGCTGATATGCCCACAGGAGAAAAGAATCTCAGGGTTGTATGTGGTGACATGTATGTACTCTGATAATTTTACTTTGAGCTTTGAACTTTGAAAGTTTGTAATTCATGCCTCCTCCATCAGCTGCTCCCTCACTTGCCCTTCTTTTTTCAGCTGGTGAGGTTTTGGTTCCTTTGACCTTGCTTTGTTTACTCACATTCAACAAATGGGGTGTGAGGGAGACTGAGTCTAAGGTTTTGGTATGGCACACTCTTTTGAATGTTCCATTAAAAATGGTATGGCTCTACTGAACATTGTGTCAAAGTAAACAAATTGATCCACCCAACTCTAGACAATGAGCTTTACGATTTTAAAACAGAGAACATGAAAAGTTGAGCGAGCTAGGGCTTTTCTCTTTGGAGCAAAGGAGGATAAGAGGTGACTTGATAGAGGTGTACAAGATGTTAAGGGGCAAAGCCAGAGACTTTTTCCTAGGTGGAAGTGGCTAATATGAGGTGATTGAAGGGGGATGCCAGAGGTAGGTTTTTTTTGCAAGTGTCTGGAATGTACTGTCAGGAGTAGTGGTAGAGGTAGATACAGTAGGGACATCTAAGAGACTATTTAAAATAGGCACATGGATAGAACATTGGAGGGCTGAGCAGGTGGGAAGGGTTAGATTGAGCTTGGAGTAGATTAAAAGGTCAGCACAACATAGTGTGCTGAAGGGCCTGTACTGTTTCATATTCTAGCACAGTAGAGTACAAACCAATACCTTTGACTCATGACGTCTGTGCCAAACATGATGCCAAATAAAACTAATTGACCACCCTCCATCTCTAAAATCCAAGTTGACTATTTTAACTGTCCATTCAAGCACTCTAGACCAAGGGATCCCAACCTGGGGTCTACAGATCCATTGCTTAATGGTATGGGTCTGTGGCATTTTAAAAAGAAACACCTGCTGTAGAGAGAATAACCAGGGTGGGAACGACCTTTGATTATCTTGGATGCTTTCTGAGGTGTAGACATAGTTGGTGGAGGAGAGGCTGGTTTGAGTGATGGACTGGGCTGCGCTCACAACACACTGTAGTTTCTTGCGGTCTTGGGCAGAGCAATTGCTGTACCAAGTTGTGATGCATCCTTGTCGCACATTAAGATGTGCTGGTCCCTTATTATTCCAGTACCAATATGCTGTGTACTCTTTGTGGAAAGTAATGGTCTTGTATGAGGTCTTTGTTTTATTTGCTCTTCCTTGCAGTGACCAGATCTGATGCAGCATCTGATGTGGAAGGTCTCATCATGGAGAGTCATGATGGAGATCCTGTGGCCAACCTTCTTGAGCTTTTCACTTGTCACCACCTGGTTGCCAGTGGTTGCACAGAATGGACTCACCAGTGCTGTGAACATCGGGACTTCTGCATTTGAGCCTCCAGCTGACAACCTGGATGGAACGGACAAGGAAGGAAATATGAGATTAGACACAGAGCGGGGAACTTTGACCTGGGCAGTGCACTTAACACTTGGAAATGATTCTGGTAGAAGTGAGGCGCTGTCACTCGATCAGCTTGCAGACGAGCTTGCAGAGTTTACGGGCCTTGAGAACAGGGGGCAGATTGGGGAACTGGCTGGCCACTACCTTTTTGCTCTCCCATCACATCAACGTAACCACGGTGACCTGGAGGAGGAGACTGAGAGGATCAGGAAATCCATTGATGCCTTGCTTGCCCAACATGACAGTGTGAGGTGGCATTCTGAGCAAAAGCTGCTGAAACGTTCCAAGCGGAGCCTGCACTTCAGTGACCCAAAGTACCCATTCCAGTGGCACTTGGTACGTAATTCTCCTGCTGTTGGTTCATGACAATTCTGGGAGACTCGCTGCAAAGGAAGTGAGGCACTCTCAGCTGCTTTGCCTTGGCTTTTCTATCACATTCTTTTTTTCTATTTCAGATGTTTGGGATTCACAGCATTTTAGGACATAAAACATTATGATACAGGCCTTTTGGCCCCTGATGTTGTACCGATATTTTAACCTACTCTAAGATCAATCTAACTCTTCCCTCCTATATAGCTCTCCATTTTTCTTTCATTCATGTGCTTACCTAAGAGTCTCTTAAATGTATCCTAATGTATTTGCCTCTACCAGCACTTCTGGCAGAGCATTCTACACACCCAACACTCTGTGTAATTAAAAGAAAACCTGCCTGTGACGTTCTCTCTTTCCTCCAATCATCTTAAAATTATGCCCTCTCTTATTAGCCATGTCTGCCCTGGGAAAAAGTCTCTGGCTACCCATTTGATCTATGCCTCTAAACAACTTCTACTCTTCTGTCAAGTCACCTCACATCCTCCTTCACTCCAATGTGAAAAGCCCTCACTCGCTCAACCTATCCTCTCCAATTGACCTTCCAGCTGACAACCTGGACGGAAAGGACAAGGGTTATAAGACATGCTCTCTAATCCAGGCAGCATTCTGGTAAATCTCCTCTGCACCCTCTTTAAAACTCCTACATCTTTCCCATAATGCAGCAACCTGATCTGAACACTATACTGCTTTTATATTTTACTTTTTAAATTATCTTTTTGTGCTCTCTTGGTTATGGGTCATAGAGCAGTACACACGTAAGACCTTAAGACTAGGAGCAGAATTAGACCATTCAGCCCATCGAGTCTGTTCTGCCATTCCATCATGGCTGATCCCAGATCCCACTCAACCCCATACACCTGCTTTCTTTCGATTGATGCCCTGACCGATCAACTTGCACTTTAAGTATACCCACGGACTTGGCCTCCACCGCAGTCTGTGGCAGAGCATTCCACAGATTCACTACTCTCTGGCTAACATAATTCCTCCTTATCTCTGTTCTAAAGGGTCACCCCTCAATTTTGAGGCTGTGCCCTCTAGTTCTGGATACCCCCACCATAGGAATCATCTTCTCCATATCCACCCTATCTAGTCCTTTCAACATTCGGTATGTTTCAATGAGATCCCCCCCCCCCCTGCATTATTCTAAATTCCAGTGAGTACAGGCCCAAAGCTGCCAGACACTTCTCGTGTTAACCTCTTCATTCCCGGAATAATCTTCGTGAATCTCCTCAGGACTGTCTCCAGTGATAACACATCCTTTCTGAGATTGGGGCGCAGAACTGTTGTCAATACTCCCAAGTATGGCCTGACTAGTGTCTTATAAAGCCTCAGCATTATCTCCTTGCTTTTATATTCTATTCCCCTTGAAATAAATGGCAACATTGCATTTGCTGCCAGTACCACAGACTCAACCTGTAAATTAACCTTCTGGGAGCCTTGTACAAGGTTTCCTAAGTCCCTCTGTACCTCTGATGTTAGAATTTTCTCCCCATTTAGATAATAGTCCGCACTATTGTTTCTTTTACCAAAATGCATTATCATACATTTCCCAACACAGGAACAGACCTGTAAAAAGGAGAGGCAGTGGATGTCATTTACTTGGATTTTCAAAAGGCATTTGATAGGTGCCACATACGAGGCTGCTTAACAAGATAAAACCCAATGGTGTTACGGGAAATGTACTGTCATGGATAGAGGACTGGCTGACAGGCAGGAGGCAGCGAGTGGGACGAAAAGGGGCCTGTACTGGTTGCCCATGACTAGTGGTGTTCTTCAGAGGTCGATATTTGGACCACTACTTTTCACATTGTTTGTCAGTTATTTAGATAATGGAATTGATGGCTTTGTTGCAAAGTTTGCAAGTGATACAAAGATTGGTGGAGGGGTAGGTAGTGCTGAGGAAGCAATGCGATTGCAGCAGGACTTAGACAAATTTGAAGAATGGGCAAAAAAAAGGTGGTAGATGGAATACAGAGTTGGGAAATGTATGATATTGCATTTTGGTAAAAGGAACAATAGTGCAGACTATTATCTAAATGGGGAGAAGGTACTGTGGTCTTATGGACCTTTTCATTCCACAAAGTTGTGCAGAATTAATGAAACACCTAGCTAATCCCTTCTGCCTACACAATGTCCATCTTGCTCCCTCCATTAGTGAGTAAATAAACCTCATCTGCTCACCCAATATGAAGCACCCATGATTTCCCATTCCTGATCAGTTCTGTGCTTCCTAACATTCCTCTGGCAAAAAGTGTTCCTTTTGCAGGGAGGATCCATCACTCTTCAAATTAAAGTGCAGCCTCTTTGGACAAACACTTGAAGAATTAAAGGAAAAACTAGAGCACCTTTCAGAACATCCCAAAGTGTGCCAGGGCCAAAAGTGCTTAAAATACATCAATGACTTGGCCTCCAAATCTGTCTGTGGCCATGAATTCTACAGATTCACTACCCTCTGGCTAAAGAAATCCTCCTCATCTCTGTTTTAAATGGACATTCTTCTATTCTGAGGCTTTGCCCACTGGTCCTAGACTCTTCCACTATTGAAAACATCATCTTCACATCCACTCTATCTGAGCCATTCAATATTCACCAGGTTTCCATGAGATCCCTCCTCATTCTTCTGAACTACAAACCCAGAGACTGAAACACTGCTCTTGCATTAACCCTTTCGTTCCCAGAATCATTCTCATAAACCTAGAAGTGGAAACACATTTTGTTTGATACTTTGTCAAAACCTTGCAAACATCCCTGTAATAGTCAGGGTGTCAAAAGTTATGGGGGAAAAAGCAGGAGAATGGAGTTGAAAAGGAAAATCAATCGTATGGTGCAATTGACACAATGGGCTGAATGGCCTAAATCTGCTCCTTGTGGTATACTGAAATGCACAATCTCACTTCTGAACTTCTTAAAACAAGGGTCAAAATATGCTGCAAGCAGATTTCCAGATGGTGTGGTGTGATAATGTCATCTTTTAGTTATAGAAACACAGAACATAGAAAACCCACAGCACACTACAGGCCCTTCGGCCCACAAAGCTGTGCCGAACATGTCCTTACCAGAGAAATTACCTAGGGTTACCCATAGCCCTCTATTTTTCTGAGCTCCATATACCTGTCCAGGAGTCTCTTAAAAGACCCTATCGTATCCGACTCCACCACCATTGCTGGCAGCCCATTCCACGCAATCACCAATCTGCGATTTACTGCTGAAAACTTACTCCTGATATCTCCTCTGTACCTACTCCCAAGCACCTTAAAACTGTGTCCTCTCGTGCTAGCCATTTCAGCCCTGGGAAAAAGCCTCTGACTATCCACACGATCAATGCCTCTCATCATCTCATACACCTCTATCAGGTCATCTCACATCCTCTGTCGCTCCAAGGAGAAAAGGCCAAGTTCACTCAACCTGTTCTCATAAGACATGCTCCCCATTCCAGGCAACATCCTTGTAAATCTCCTCTGCACCCTTTCTATGGTTTCCACATCCTTCTGTAGTGAGGTGACCAGAACTGAGCACAGTACTCCAAGTGGGGTCTGACCAGGGTCCTATATAGTCTCAACATTACCTCTCTGCTCCTAAACTCAGTCCCACAATTGATGAAGGCCAATGCACCGTATGCTTTCTTAACCACAGAGTCAACCTGCACAGCAGCCTAGAGTGTCCTATGTTCATAAATCCTGCCTTTTAGGATCTTCTCCATCAACTTAGCAACCACTGAAGTAAGACTCACTGGTCTATAATTTCCTGGGCTATCTCTACTCTCTTTCTTAAATAATGGAACAAAATCTGCAACCCTCCAATCCTCTGGATCTTTTCCCATCCCCAGTGATGATGCAAAGATCATCGCCAGAGGCTCAGCAATCTCCTCCCTCGCCTCCCACAGTAGCCTAGGATATATCTTGTCCGCTCCCCATGACTTATCCAACTTGATGCTTTCGAAAAGCTCCTGTGTATCCTCTTTCTTAATATTTACATGCTCAAGCTTTTCGGTCCGCTGTTAGTCATCCCTACAATCGCCAAGATCCTTTTCTGTAGTGAATACTGAAGTAAGGTATTCATTAAGTATCTCTGCTATCTCCTCCGGTTCTATACATACTTTTCCACTGTCACACTTGATTGGTCCTATTCTCTTACATCTTATCCTCTTGCTGTTCGCACACTTGTAGAATGCCATGGGGTTTTCCTTAATCCTGTCTGCCAAGGCCTTCTCATGGCCCCTTCTGGCTCTCCTAATTGCATTCTTAAGCTCCTTCCTGCTAGTCTTATAATCTTTTAGATCTCTTTCTTTACCTAGTTTTTTGAACCTTTCGTAAACTCTTCTTCTTGACTAGATTTATTACAGCCTTTGTACACCACAGTTCCTGTACCCTACCATCCTTTCCCTGTCTCAATGGAACGTACCTATGCAGAACTCCATGCAAATATCCTTTGAACATTTGCCATACTTTTTCTGTACGTTTCCCTGAGAACATCTGTTTCCAATGTATGCTTCCAAGTTCCTGCCTGATAGCTTCATATTTCCCCTCACTCCAATTAAACGCTTTCCTAACTTGTCTGTTCCTACCCCTCTCCGATGCTGTGGTAAAGGAGATCGAGTTGTGATCACTATCTCCAAAATGCTTTCCCACTGAGAGACCTGACACCTGACCAGGTTCATTTCCCAATACCGGATCAAGTACGGCCTCTCCTCTTGTAGGCTTATCTGCTTATTGTGTCAAGAAGCCTTCCTGAACACACCTAACAAATTCCACCCCATCTAATCCCCTCACTCCAGGGACATGTCAATCGATATTTGAGAAATTAAAATCTCCCACCACTACAACCCTGTTATTATTACACCCTTCCAGGATCTGTCTCCCTATCTGCTCCTCAATGTCCCTGTTACTATTGGGTGGTCTATAAAAAAAACACCCAGTGGAGTTATTGACCCCTTCTTGTTTCTGACTTCCACCCACAGAGACTCCATAGACAATCCCTGCATGTTTTCCTCCTTTTCTGTGGCCGTGACAGTATCTCTGATCAACAGTGCCATGCTCCCACCTCTTTTGCCTCCCTCCTTGTCCTTTCTGAAACATCTAAAGCCTGGCACTCGAAGTAACCATTCCTGCCCCTGAGCCATCCAAGTCTCTGTAATGGCCACAACATCATAGCTCCGAGTACTGATCCACGCTCTAAGCTCATCCGCTTTGTTCATAATACACCTTGCTTTAAAATAGATACATCTCAAACCATCGGTCTGAGTGCGTCCCTTCTCTGTCACCTGCCTATCCTCCCTCTTGCACTGTCTCCAAGCTTTCTGTATTTCTGAGTCAACCACCTCTTCCTCCGTCTCTTCAGTTTGGTTCCCACCCCCCACCAATTCTAGTTTAAACTCTCCCCAGTAGCCTTAGCAAACCTCCCCACCAGGATATTGGTCCCCCTGGGATTCAAATGCAACCTGTCCTTTTTGTACAGGTCACTCCTGCCCCAAAAGAGGTCCCAATGATCTAGAAATCTGAACCCCTGCCCCCTGCTCCAATCCCTCAGCTACACGTTTATCCTCCATCTCACTCTATTCCTATATTCACTGTCGCGTGGCACAGGCAGTAATCCCGAGATTACTACCTTTGTGGTCCTGCTTCTCAACTTCCTTCTTAACTCCCTGTAGTTTGTTTTCAGGGCCTCCTCCCTTTTCCTGCCTATGTCATTGGTACCAATATGTACCACGACCTCTGGCTGTTCTCCTTCCCACTTCAGGATATCGTGGACGCGATCAGAAACATCCCGGACCCGGCACCTGGGAGGCAAACTGCCATCCGTGTTTCTTTCCTGCGTCCACAGAATCGCCTGTCTGACACCCTAACTATAGAGTCCCCTATCACTACTGCCTTCCTCTTCCTCTCCCTACCCTTCTGAGCCACAGGGCCAGACTCTGTGCCAGGTAGGCTGTCCCCCCCAACAGTACTCAAACAGGAGTACTTATTGTCAAGGGGTACAGCCACAGGGGTACTCTCTAATACCTGACTCTTCCCCTTCCCCCTCCTCACTGTGACCCATTTGTCTGTCTCCCGTGGCCCCGGTGTGTCCACCTGCCTGTAACTGCTCTCTATCACCTCCTCACTCTCCCTGATGAGGCAAAGGTCATCGAGCTGCATCTCCAGTTCCCTAACTCGGTCCCTCAGGAGCTGCAGCTCAACGCACCTGGTGCAGGTATGGCTGTCCAGGAGGCTGGGAGACTCCAGGACCCCCCCCCCCCCCCCACATCTGACACTGAGCACAGAACATCGGCCTCACACACATACTTCCTGTCTGTATTCTACTCAGCCAGCCTACCTCGCCTCGACCTGTTGACACCGAAGCCCCGTTGAGCCAAAGCACTTCCTACTCTGTCGCCCGTTCTATAAGGTTGTCTCCTTTTAAACTCTTCTCGCTGTTCTCACTGGCTGACATCCACACGCTTGCGTAGTCGTGACCCGATCAAACCACAGAAGAAATATTATTTATTTATTTCAAGATACAGCACAGAACGGCAAATAGAACCTTTTAACCCAATGAACCGTGCTGCCCAGCAACCCCCCTATTTAACCCGAGTCTAATAATGGGACAATTTACAATGGCCAATTAATCTACTAACCAGTACGTCTGTGGACTGTGGGAGGAAACTGGAGCACCCGGAGGAAGCCCATGTGGCCACAGGGAGAATGTACAAACTCCTTACAGATGGCATCGGAATTCTGAACTTTGAGCTGTGATAGCATTGTATTAACTGCTACACTACTGTGGCACCCCTAAAACCTATTTGCCAATCTTTCCTGAAGTTCTGCAGAACTGGAGTGAGAGGATGGGACGGCATTTCATTGTTTTCTTGAACGCAACCTAACAATTTCAGAACAGACGGCAACGAAACTAAAGCCAGAAGAGTTAGAAATGTACTCACCAAATACTTTGACCCATAAGTTACTGAATAAATAAGTATACTCACTTTGCCCTGTTTTCTGGCCTTGCTTGTATGAAGGTGGTTTACCTATTTATGCAAGTACTTCTCTGACAGTAGATGTGTAACAGCCTACTGTAACATTGTATGGAAGTACAAGATAACACTGATGCAGACATGTTTTATACATTTAACAAGGTCCTTTATTAATGCAACAGAGTTAGTGCGTTTATCAATGTTCATCATCAGCTGGGTCATACTGTCCGTGAACTCCCTGTCGGTTGCCTCCATACACTCCAGTGTTTGTGTTTTTCTTTAGTTTTAAGTCTTCCTGAACGAGAACCAACGGCTGTCCATCGTTTGCAATTTCCTTTTAAGTTTTTTCTAGTCTGTAACTGCACAAACGTGCACCATGAGACACAGGAAATGTTTCATCCCACTTCAATGCAGACAAAAAACTCCTTCAGTAGATTACTATAAAAATGCTAATTGTTGGGATATGCTAATAATGCCACCATTTATAGGGCCTGTTCAGCACCTTCAAATGTTGTGGTAGCAGCAGGTCCTCCCGTTATCCTGGCCAGGTAGATGTTTCAGGATGTTGGTGCAGTGACAATGGCTTACAGTGCCAGTGATCACTGATCAGGGTTCAATTCCTGCAGCTGTCTGTAAGGAGTTTGTATGTTCGGCCCATGAAAGCGTGGGTCTCCTCCATGTGCTCCAGTTTCCTCCCACATTCCAAAGATCCGTGGGTTAGGGTTAGTAAGTTATGGGAATGCTACGTTAGTGCAGGAAGCATGGCGACTGTTGTCATTGATATAAATGACATACTTGACTGTATGTTTCAATATACAGTACTGTGCAAAGGCCACAAAACCAAATTTCGTGACATAAGTGATGATAAACCTGATTCTAATATGGGTCTCTGTTGTGGACTGAGAGTGTGAAGAGGGCCTGGAGAGGAGAATCATGGTTGGGGAACAGGAAAGAGGGGAGGGTGTGGGAAGCACCAGAGAGACATTCTGTAATGATCAATAAAACCAATTGTTTGGATCAAATGGCCTTGCCTGGTGTCTCAGGGCTGAGTGTGTCTACACTTGCACCACCACCCCCCGGCCCCTGGCACTCCTCCTCTCCCACCTGTCCCACACCCCTCCCACAGTGCTGCACCCTCACCATTCCCAATGTGCTTTGTTCCCACCAGATTTACAAACTCTCTCTCTGCTCCACGTTGACAAATACAGTACTGTGCTAAAGTCTTGGGCATCCTAGTTATGTATATGTGTCTAAGGCTTTTGCACAGTACTGTATTGAGATTAATAAAGCTAATATTTAATGCTTTAGTGTACAGATAAACAGGGTAAAAGGTTACAGGAAGAGGTAGGGATGGGAGATTTGAGATTACAGTCAATTGTCCATGATTTTACTGAATGGCCAATTAAGTGTAATGAGACAGAATAGCCGCCTCCTCCTCCTCCTCCTCCTCCTCCTCTACTCCTCCTCCTTCTTCTTCCTCTTCCTGATTATGTTCATAGTGGATTTACAATGGATGTGTCAAACCTTGGCAGTATGCTACCAGTTTAATCTGTTTTATTTTCATCAGCTCTGTGATCCACAGACACTATTAATCACCCACTACAGCTCATCATTTCTTTACTAGTCATAGGAAACTGTTGTGCACCAATTAGATACCACATTTCCTATGGCTGCATTTCAGACATTTTTAGAGAGGGGCACAGATGCTATAGAAATGCAATTCTTACTTTTATTTTTCATTATTTTCTTTAGAGATACAACACAGTAACAGGCCCTTCCGGCCCAACAAACCCACGCAGCCCATACATCTTTGGAAAGTGAGAGAAAACCCACACGTTCACAAGGAGAATGTACAAACTCCTTACAGATAGCAATGGGAATTGAATCCAAGTCACTGGTGCTGTGAAATGTTACTTTAATATGCCTTCCTTTTTTGTTGGCTTCCAACCCTCTGGAACAAGCCTCAGTAAATCTCCAGTGGAATGAAGGTCCTATTGTTCTCAGACCAGAAAAAATCTGAAGGCCCACAATCATTTCAAATATTTTTCCTTTCATTGAACTGGTCATGAATGGTCAGTAGATACTGGCCTTGTGGGTGATGCCAGACCCTGTTGCAGATAACCGGTGCTGAGTTTGCTGTTGGTTCATGTTCTCCCCACAAGCAGAATCAGAATCAAGTTTATCATCGCTAACATGTGTCCTGAAATTTGTTGGTTTGTGACAGCAGTACAGTGTAAGATGTAAAAAAAAAAATTACTACAAGTTACTATAAAAGATAAATGTGCAAAAGAGGAATAGCGAGGTTGTGTTCATGGACCATTCAGAAATCTAATGGCAGAGAGGAAGAAGCTGTTCTGAAACTGTGGCGGAGGAGGTGTTTCCAGGCTGTTGAGTTTGGGTCTTCAGGCTCCTGTACCACCTCCCTGATAGTAGTAATGAGAAGGGAGCTTGTTCTGGATGGTGAAGGTCCTCTTCCCTGATTGTAGTCATCCTCCAAGTCAGATTCTTTGGCAAAAGGGTGATCTAAGGCCAACTGGGAAGGGTCACAGGACCTAGTAAGAAACCAGGTGATCGATCACTAATGATTTAAATCAAATAAAACATCCCTCATCTCTGTTTTTATCCTTCCACCAATTTTGATATCCACAGTTTCTGGACACCTCTAGCTCCTTGTTACTTTCTCCCCTTGTAAATGAGAACAGCTCATCTGCTTATCTATCAATGTACTATCAAAATTTCCTATACTCACCAAACCCTCTTTCTCTCGCAGCACAATCGGAGAAAGCGTGGGATGGACATCAACGTCACTGGGGTGTGGGAGCGCAATGTCACTGGTGAAGGTGTGACAGTGGTGGTGGTCGATGATGGTGTTGAATACACCATAGAGGACATACAGGCCAATTATGTAAGTGTTGTGGTGTGGCTGGGTTTAAGGGAAGGCTGGAGAAGTATGAGAGGGAGAGAAGGGTATTATGTTGTGCATATTTTGACATTGCCGGCAGCTAAAGAGCTGAAGGGAGCAGGATGCAAATCTTACAGCAAATAGTCTATTTTACGGCCAAAGGATAGAGGAGGGCACAAGAAATACTGCAGCAACCTCTCAATAAAGGTAGGAAATTTCTCCATAAAATTACAGTGAATGATGGATAGCTGCTTGTAGATCATATAGAACATTACAGCACACTACAGGCCCTTCGGCCCACTATGTTATGCTGACCTTTTAACCTATTATAAGATCAATCTAACCCTTCCCTCCTACACAGCTCTCCATCTTTCTATCATCCATGTGCCTATCTAAGAGTCTCTTAAATGTCGCTTATATGTCTGCCTCTACTACCACCACCCCTGGCAGGATGTTCCAATATCCCTTTCTTCCAATCACTTTAAAATAGTGCCTTCTCATATTAACCACTTCCACCCTGAGAGAGTGCCTCTGGCTGTCCACTCGATCTATGCCTCTTATCATCTTATATATCTCTATCAAGTCATCTCTCATCCTCCTTCGCTCCAAAGAGAAAAGCTTTAGCTCACTCAAACTATCCTCATAAAACATGCTCTCCAATCCAGGCAGCGTCCTGGCAAATCTTCTCTGCACCCTCTCCAAAGCTTCCACATCCTTCTATAATGAGGTGACCAGAAAAGAACACAATACTCCAAGCTTTATAGAGCATTACCTCATGGCTGTTGAACTCAATTCCCCGACTACTGAAGGCCAACACACCATACGCCTTATAAACCACCTATCAACTTGTGTGGCAGCTTTGAGGGACCTATGGACATGCACCTATACCTATCCTTGTCCAATTTATTCTCCCCATTTTCCCATGAACTCTTCCTTTGCCCCACCACCAGATTCTTCCACTCACCTGCACACTGGAGACCAGTTACAGGGCTGAATAAGTCTAGCAACCTTCAAGTCCTTGGGATGTGGGAGGAACCCGTTGCACCCAGAATAGACTCCTATGCTCATGGGGAGAATGTAAACTGCACTCAGTTTAAGTCAAAGATCAGCAGGAGAGTTTGGACAGGCTAACTTGCTGTTAGCCTTGACATCATGAAGGATGCCACCCACTCTGCTCACGGACTGTTTGTTCCACTCCCATCAGGGAGGAGGCTATGTAGCATCCACACCAGGATCACTAGACTCAAGACAGTGACTTTCCCCAAGCCATCAGGCTAATCAACACCCCCACCCACTAACCCACCCTCCACACCCTCAACCACCACTATTTTATCATTTCCTGTCAGTCACCTTATGTGCAGACACTGCTGAACCTATAGTGCCTATTTAAAAAGTACTTTCAACCCCCCCCCCCTTGAAGTTTTCATGTTCTATTGTTTTATAACATTGAATCACAATGGATCTAATTTGGCTTTTTTTTGACACTAATCAACAGAAAAAGACTCTTTTGTGTCAAGGTGAAAACAAATGTCTACAAAGTG
This sequence comes from Hemitrygon akajei, assembly GCF_048418815.1. Taxonomy (NCBI): domain Eukaryota; kingdom Metazoa; phylum Chordata; class Chondrichthyes; order Myliobatiformes; family Dasyatidae; genus Hemitrygon; species Hemitrygon akajei. The sequence continues at coordinate 46,495,698 of NC_133149.1, read as the reverse complement.
ATCTAAAGTAATTACAGATATAAAGTAGAAAATAATTGATTGCATAAGTATTCACCCCCTTTAATATGACACACCAAATCATCACTGGTGCAGCCAATTGGCTTTGGAAGTGACATACAGTAATTAGTTAAATGGAGATTACCTATGTGCAGTCAAGGTGTTTCAATTGATTGTAGTAAAAATACACCTGTATCTAGACAGTCCAACTGCTGGTGAGTCAGTATCCTGGCAAAAACTACACCATGAAAACAAAAGAACACTTGAAGCAACTCTGTGAAAAGGTTATTGAAAAGCACAAGTCAGGAGATGGATACAAGAAAATTTCCAAGTCACTGAATATCCCTTGGAGTACAGTCAAGAAATGGAAAGATTATGGCACAGCTGTAACTCTGCCTTGAGCAGGCTGTCTTCAAAAACTGAGTGACCGTGCAATAAGGGGACTAGTGAGGGAGGCCACCAAGAGACCTGTGATAACTCTGGAGGGGTTACAAGCTTCAGTGGCTGAGATGGGAGAGACTGCACAGATAGCAACTGTTGCCCAGGTGCTTCACTAGTCACAGTTTTATGAGAGTGTGGCAAAGAGAAAACCACTGTTGGGGGGGGGGGGGGGGGGAAACTCGCATGAAATCTTGTCTAGAGTTTGCTAGAAGGCATGTGGGAGACTCTGAAGTCAGCTGGAAGAAGGTTTTACAGTCTGAGGAAACCAAAATTGCACTTTTTGGCCATCAGACTAAACACTATGTTTGGCATAAGCCAAACACTGCACATCATCAAAAACACACCATCCCTACAGTGAAGCATGGTGGTGGCTGCATCATGCTGTGGGGATGCTTCACTGTAGCAGGCTCAGGAAGGCTTGGGAAGGTAGAGAGTAAAATGAATGCAGCAAAATACAGGGAAATCCTGGAGGAAAACCTGATGCAGTCTGCAAGAGAACTGTGACTTGGGAGAAGATTTGTTTTCCAGCAAGACAATGGCCCCAAGCATAAAGCCAAAGCTACACAGGAATAGCTTAAAAACAACAAAGTTAATGTTTTGGAGTAGCCAAGTCAGAGTTCAGACCTCAATCCAATTAAGAATTTGTGGCTGGACTTGAAAAGGGCTGTTCACTCACAATCCCCATGCAATCTGACAGAGCTTGAGCAGTTTTGTAAAGAAGAATGGAGGAAAATTGCAGTGTCCAGATATGCAAAGCTGATAGAGACCTATCCACACAGACTCAAGGCTGTAATTGCTGCCAAAGGTGTATCTACTACATATTGACTTGAACGTGGAGAATACTTATGCAATCAATTATTTTGTGTTTTATATTTGTAATAAATTTAGATCACTTTGTCAAAGTGAAAACAGATCTCTGCATGAAGGAGTCTTTTTCTGTTGATCAGTGTCAAAAAATGCCAAATTTAAATCCACTATGATTCAATGTTGTAAAACAGCAAAAACAAAAACTTCTAAGGGTGGTGAATACTTTTTATAGGCAACTCTTTGTGTGTGTGTGTGTGTAATATATAAATATGTATATGTGTGTATATATGTATATGAGTGGGTGTGTGAGTGGGCTTGTGAGTATGTATATGTGTGTGGGTATGTGTTCAAGTGCGTGTGTGGGTCTGTACGTGTGTCTGTGTGCGTGTATATGTATATATGTACGTGTGTGTGTAGGTATATGTGGGTGTGTGCCCACGCATGAGTGTGTGTTTGGGTGTGCATGGCTATGAGGGTTCTTCAAATCATGAGAGGTTTGGATAGAGTGAATGAACTCAGATTTCCTTCCTCCCTAGGTTTGGAAATGTTCTGTACCATGTATCTGTTCTGTATTTGAATTGTATTCTGTGCTGGGCATTTATTATGGTAACTAGTCACAGGAAATGGCTTTGTCCATTGCTTCACAGCTGCCTAAACTGTCAGTAGTGGCCAGTTCTATCAAGCCAATTGCTGCTGCCATCGACCCCCATGGATTTGTTAGACAGTATGTTGAACCCTCAGCTCCAGTAATGATTGTTCCAAAATTCGAGAATATGTATTCAATCCTTTATTAGCAATTAGCAGGTATACAATCTTGAAACAATGAAACTTAAGCATAATTAAGCATAAATAAATGTTATTGAGCGGTCAACAAACGATATGACATCCATCGGCCCCCGCTCCATACTGCCTCGAACAAAGCATGAAGATATAACTTATTCCTTTTACTTTTACCATGCCCCCACTTGTGTAACTAGTTACCATAATAAATGCCCAGCACGGAATTGAATGAAGATACAGAGCACATGCGTGGCTGTTACATTCCAGACCCCTAATTATTATACTAGAATAATTACATCTACATGCTATCAAAACACAGGCTCTTTTGGTAAACAGCCTATCCTGGATGGTGCCCTTTTCTGCCCAAGCAGGTTGTTCCTCTTGACTGCATTCAGGAAAATCTGTCTTGAATCACTGCTGCCAAAGTTCATCGAAACGCAAAACTGAAATCCCATTAATTGTCAGCGCTGGCCGAGTGTCGTCTCGTCTACCACCAGGGTATGTTTTTTTTGGTGGTCCATTAACAGTCCAACCCAGCATTGTGTTGGTTGCATTAGGGTCTATCTTTAACATTGCAATTCACTTGCAGTGGCTCCAATGCTTTTGGTACATGTGTCCCTATCAGCAGCTCAGTTTCTGGCAGTATGCTTCAGGTGAGACTATTCCTGATGATCTCTCTGACGAGGAATGTTTCCTTTTTGTAGACAGGCATACGTTCCTGTGTATAGATGTTAGGCAGTTCACAATAAGTTTTCACCATCTAAGCCAGCCACTTCCAATCCTGAAACGACGTAGCTACTCACAGCGTTCTCATGACCCCTCAATGCGTAAGAGAATGTGTAATTCCTTTTGCTGTCAGGTTGAGCTTGTTTATGAGGCTCTCTGTGCAGAACCCTGCTCTACCTCCTTGATCTAGGAAAGCATACGTACCTTTACTTACTGCCGGCGATGTAGCATTGTATTTTTTTCCAAACACTGGGTGTGTAGCAATCTTTACTCACCTTTCAATAAAATCAACAATGTCAGTGAAAATAATGTTGTGGGTGTGCCTTTCTTGCAGTTTGTAGACCACCGATTTCCATTTTTCCCCAAAGTTTATCAGGCAATTTATCTATAACAATCCTCATATTAGCAGGCATGTCCTGTATGTCTTCCATGGCATTGCAGCAACCTCTAAGATAAAGACTGTAATCTTGAAGAGCTTTCACATCTGATTTGATAAGCGGTTGAGAAAGAGCCTTTCTCATGTAGGCCGCAGCAATTTTGTGCTCATCACTAAAATGTTCCTGTAGTAAAGATTGAGCCTTCAGTTATTCTTGCTCTGGGCCAGCTCCTTGGCAATTTTTGACAAGCTCTCTAGGGTGACCTCCAGTGAACTGTTCGGGAAAATGGCCACGCTCACCAGAAACATCAGTCATACCTTTAATGCTATTCTTGAAAGCCCTCATAAATGAGTGATACTGCAATGGATCGCCCTCAAAGTTTTAAGTCTCTCTTCTAGGTAGAGATCCAATATTTTGTTGCATCACTATGCTTGTTATTTCCTTTCGGGTCCTTGTGGCCTCCAGCACAGCATTTACACCTTTATCATCTGAAACACGAGTATCGTACTATAAATCACTGTCCTCAGAATAAGCATTCAATGTGCTTTTGGATACGACACAGGTTCAAAGTGCCTTCTCAGTAAGGGTGAGCACCCTGATCTACCCCTTGGAATCCAAACTCGTGACTCATAGACACTTGAGAAATGTGTGTCCACATTGGGATCGAGTATGCTGAATTTTCTCTGTTCCAAGTCAATGTAGGAACTCTGACCATAGAACTGTCCTGCTGGAGCATGTTTAGTACTCACAGCAGTTGAAGTCTTTACCACTTTAACTCTGGTCATCTTGGCTGCAATTTCTTCCTGCAACTTAAGCTGCTCTATCGTTCTCAGAAACTGTTCTTCCATCTGGTCCTGGTTTCTCTGAATCTGTTCCACCTGTTCTTCCTATACATGTTTATCCATCGGTATTTGTTGTCTTGCGCATAACTTAACTAAATCAGCCTCCGTTTTAATGTGTCCCAAGGAGGTATCAAACACATGGGACTCTCTGCTAGCAATAGAACCTGTTGCCTGCACGTTAGATGCACTGTCTTCAGGATTATGTCATCCTGAAAATCATTAGCTTTATACATGGTCAAACCATGCCCTGTGGCTTTATAATTATTTTCATTTACTCCAGCAACTTGACCTTCAACATCGCATGTTTGTTTCAGCCAATGTTTGTTTGACCACTGACGTGACTGTATTAATAAGCATCTGAATATTCAAAAAGCTATTTTTTTAAAAATCTTGCTCTGAGATAGACATTCAAGTCAACAACATGTTATATTGCTTAGCAACAGTTTCACAAAGATTTTTTAAATCATCCAAATGAGACAGCACTTGTGAGACATCTTGCTCTTGTAAAAGGCTGCTAATTAATGATGTTAAACCATTAATCTTTTTAACAATTTTGAAAGTTGTCAATTCTAGTCATCAAAGCTTTCCCAATAAGTTTAATATCTCTTTTAGTGCTGACTTCAAGGTCACTGTTTCCATCTTGACTCATGTTGTTTTCCAAGTACACAAATCAGACAAAATAATGGCATTCAATTCCGATGTCAACAATCGATAGAACAAAGTGCAGAACTCACAGGCAAGCACCACACTATAGAGCTTACAGTCAGTGATAACCATTCCAAACTATGTTCTAACCCCAAACACACAGCATGAATCAACAACAGGTCGTTACTTGCCACAAGCTTCTCCAAGCTGCAGTGTTTTTAATCTCGCAGATATGTCCGAATGCTGATGTTTGTTTGGGATAACTGTTGAAATCTTTTATTGGCAGAATGTACTGGCCAATTCTAACAAACCAATTGCTGCTGCTGCTGACCACCCCCCCACCCCCACAGTTTTGTTAGACTCATGTGCTCCAATAATGATTGTTCCAGAAGTCGAGTGTATGTATTCAGTCCTTTATTAGCAATTAGCAAGCATACAATCTTGAAACAATGAAACTTAGGCAGCATAAGAAATGAAATGGACGATCTTGAAATTCAGCTACAGATTGGCAAATATGACATTGTGGCCATCTCTGAAACTTGGCTAAAGGATGGCTGCCATTGGGAGCTGAACGTCCAAGGATATATGATGTATCAGAAAGATGAGTTAGTAGGCAGAGGGGGTGGTGTTGCTCTGTATAAGAAAAAATTATTAAATCATTAGAGATGATTTAGGATCGGAAGGTAGAGAGTCTCTATGGGTTGAGTTAAGAAATGGCAAGGGCAAAAGGACCCTAATGGCAGCTGTGTACAGGCCTCCAAACAGCAGCCAAGATGTGGATTACAAATTACAGCAGGAGATAGAAAAGGCGTGCCAAAAGAGCAATGTCATGATAATTGTTGGGGATTTTAACATGAATGTGGATTGGGAGAACCAGGCCAGTACTGGACCTCAGGAAAGAATTTGTAGAATGTCTTAAGGGATGGCCTTTTAGAATAGCTTGTTGTTGAGCCCACTAGGGGATCGGCTGTGCTGGATTAGATGTTGTGCAATGATCCGGAGGTGATAAGAGAGCTTAAGGTTAAGGAACCCTTAGGGAACAGTGATCACAATATGATCGAGTTCACTTTGAAATTTGAGAAGGAGAAACTAAATTCCAATGTGTTGGTATTTCAGTGGAATAAAGGAAATTACAATGGCATCAGAGGGGAACTGGCCGAAGTTGACTGGAAAGGGACATTTGCAGGAAGGACAGCAGAGCAGCAATGGCTGGAATTTCTGTGAAAAATGAGGGAAGTGCAAGACGGATACATTACAAATAAGAAATTTTCGAATAGAAGGAGGACACTACTGTGGCTGACAAGTCAGAGCCTAAGTAAAAGCGAAACATAGAAAATCTACAGCATGATACAGGCCCTTCGGCCCACAGTGCTGTGCTGAACATGTACTTAATTTAGAAATTACCTAGGGTTACCCATAACCCTCTATTTTCCTAAGCGCCATGAACCTTATCAAGAGTCTTTTAAAAGACCTTATTGTATCCACCTCCACCACCGTCGTTGGCAGCCCATTCCACGCACGCACCACTCTCTGCATGTAAAAAAAAACAACTTACCCCTGATATCCCCTCTGTACCTACTTTCAAGCACCTTAAAACTGTGCCCTCTCGTGCTAGTCATTTCAGCCCTGGGAAAAAGCCTCTGACTATCCACACGATCAGTGCCTCTCATCATATACACCTCTGTCAGGTCACCTCTCATCCTCCGTTGCTTCAAGGAGAAAAGGCCGAGTTCACTCAACCTGTTCTCATGAGGCATGCTCCCCAATCAAGGCAACATCCTTGTAAATCTCTGCACCCTTTCTATGGTTTCCACATCCTGTAGTGAGGCAACCAGAACTGAGCACAGTACTCCAAGTGGGGTCTGACCAGGGTCCTATATAGCTGCAACATTACCTCTTGGCTCTTGAACTCAATCCCACGGTTGATGAAGGCCAATACACCGTATGCCTTCTTAACCACAGAGTCAACCTGTGTAGCAGCTTTGAGTGTCCTATGGACTCGGACCCCAAGATCCCTCCGATCCTCCACACTGTCAAGAGTCTTACCATTAATAAGGACATAAGAAATAGGAGCAGGAGTAGGCCATCCGGCCCATCGAGCTTGCTCTGCCATTCAATAAGATAATGGCTGATCTGTCCGTAAATTCAGCTCCATCTACCTGCCTTTTCTCCATAACCCTTAATTTCCTTACAATGTAAAAACCTATCTAACTGTATCTTAAATATATTTAGTGAAGAAGCCTCAACTGCTTCCTTGGGCAGAGAATTCCACAGATTCACCACTCTCTGGGAACAACAGTTTCTCCTCATCTCCGTCCTAAATTTTCTCCCCTGAATCTTGAGGCAATGTCCCCTAGTTCTAGTCTCACCTACCAATGGAAGCAACTTTCCTCCTATCTTATCTATCCCTTTCAAAATTTTGTATGTTTCTATAAGATCCCCTCTCATTCTTCTGAACTCCAGAGAGTATAAACTCTCCTTATAGGTCAACCCCTTCATCCCTGGAATCAACCTGGTGAACCTCCTCTGCACTGCCTCCAAAGCCAGTATATCCTTCCTCAAGTATGGAGACCAGAACTGCACACAGTACTCCAGGGGCGGTCTCACCAGTACCCTGTATAGTTGCAGCATGACCTCCTTGCTCTTGAATTCAATCTCCCTAGCAATGAAGGCCAACATTTCGCTTGCCTTCTTAATAACCAGGTGTACCTGCAAGCCAACCTTTTGCAATTCATGAACAAGCACTCCCAAGTCCCTCTGCACAACAGCATGCTGCAATTTTTCACCATTTAAATAATAATCTGCTCTTCTATTATTCCTTCCAAAGTGGATGCTCTCACATTTACCAACATTGTATTCCATCTGCCAAACCTTGGCCCACTCACTTAACCTATCTATATCCCTCTGCAGACTCTCCACATCCTCTGTACAATTTGCTTTTCCACTCAGTTTAGTGTCATCAGCAAATTTTACTACGCTACACTCGGTCCCCTCTTCCAAATCATCAATGTAAATAGTAAACAGCTGCGGGCCCAGCACCAACCCCTGCGGCACCTCACTCACCACTGACTGCCAACCAGAGAAACACCCATTTATACCAACTCTCTGCCTTCTTTTGGTTAACCAATCCACTATCCATGCCAATACACTTCCTCCGACTCCATGCATCCATATCTTATTTATAAGTCTCTTGTGTGGCACCTTATCGAAAGCCTTCTGGAAATCCAAGTATACAACATCCACCTGTTCCTCTGCATCCACTGCACTCACTATGTCCTCAAAGAACTCCAGTAAGTTTGTCAAACAGGACCTGCCCTTTCTGAATCCATGCTGCGTCTGTCTAATGGAACCACTCCTTTCTAAATGTTTCGCTATTTCTTCAAGCATTTTCCCAACTACAGATGTTAAGCTAACTGGCCTATAGTTGCTATAATATGCCATCATATTTGACCTACCAAAATGAACCACCTCACACTTAACTGGGCTGAACTCCATCTGCCACTTCTCAAACCAGTTTTGCATCCTATTAATGTTTCACTTTAACCTCCAACAGTCCTCCACACTATCCACAACACCCTCAACCTTTGTGTCATCAGCAAATTCACTAACCCGTACCTCCACTTCCTCATCCAGGTCGTTTATAAAAATTACAAAGAGTAGGGGTCCCAGAGCAGATCCCTGAGGTGCACCACTGGTCACCGACCTCCATGCAGAATATGACCCGTCTACAACCACTCTTTTCCTTCTGTGGGCAAGTTAGTTCTGGATCCACAAAGCAATTTCCCCTTGGATCCCATTCCTCCTTACTTTCTCAATAAGCTTTGCATGGGGTACCTTGTCAAATGCCTTGCTGAAATCCATATACACTACAGCTACTGCTCTACCTTCATCAATGTATTCAGTCAACTCCTCAAAAAAAAAATTCAATCAGGCACACAAGGCACGACCTGCCTTTGACAAAGCCATGCTGACTATTCCTAATCATATTATGTCTCTCCAAATGTTCATAAATCCTGCCCCTCAGGATCTTCTCCATCAACTTGCCCACCACTGAGGTAAGACTCACTGGTCTATAATATTCCTTTCTTGAATAATGGAACAACATCCACAACCCTCCAATCCTCCGGAACCTCTCCCGTCCTCATTGATGATGCAAAGATCATCACCAGAGGCTCAGCAATCTTTTCCCTTGCTTTCCACAGTAGCCTGGGATATATCTTGTCCGCTCCCAGTGACTTATCCAACTTGATGCTTTTTAAAAGCTTCAGCACATCACCTTTCTTAATGTCTATATGCTCAAGCTTTTCAGTCCACTGTAAGTCATCCCTACAATCACCAAGGTCATTTTCCGTAGTGAATACTGAAGCAAAGTATTCATTAAGTACCCCCGGTACCTCCTCCGGCTCCATACACACTTTTCCACTGACACATTTGATTGGTCCTATTCTCTCACGTCTCATCCTCTTGTTCTTCTCATACTTGTAGAATGCCATGGTGTTATCTTTAATCCTGCTCGCCTAGGCCTTCTCATGGCCCCTTTTGGCTCTCCTAATTTCATTGTTAAACTCCTTCCTGCTAGCCTTATAATTTTTTAGATCTCTATCATTACCTAGTTTATTGAACCTTTCGTAAGCTTTTCTTTTCTTGACTAGATTTTCAACAGTTTTTCTACACCATGGTTCCTGTACCCTACCATCCTTTCCCTGTCTCATTGAAATGTACCTATGCAGAATGCCACTCAAATATCCCCTGAACATCTGCCACATTTCTTCTGTACGTTTCCCTGAGAACATCTGCTCCCAATTTATGCTTCCAAGTTCCTGCCTGATAGCTTCATATTTCCCCTTACTCCAGTTAAACGTTTTCCTAACTTGTCTGTTCCTATCCCTCTCCAATGCTATGGTAAAGGAGATAGAATTGTGATTACAAAAGAGAGGGCATACAAGGAAGCCAAAGATAGTGGGAAGATAGAGAATTGTGAAGCTTTTAAAAACATGCAGAAGGAAACTAAGAAGGTCATTAGGAAGGAAAAGTTGAATTATGAAAGGAAGCTGGCGATTAATATCAAAGAAGATACTAAAACCTTTTTTAAGTGTATAAATGGTAAAAGAGAGTTGAGGGTAGATATAGGACCAATAGAAAACGATGCTGGAGATGGCAGAGGAGCTGAATGCGTATTTTGCATCATTCTTCACAGTAGAAGACATCTGCAGTATACCAGACATTCAAGGGAGTCAAGGAAGTGAAGTATGTAGGAGTAGCCAGCATGGATTTGTGCATGGAAGGTCATGTTTGACAAACCTTATTGAATTTTTTGAAGAAGTTACGAGGAATGTTGACGAGGGTAAGGCAGTGGATGTAGTCTATATGGACTTCAGCAAGGCCTTTGACAAAGTTCCACATGGAAGGTTAGTTAAGAAGGTTCAGTCATTAGGTATTAATGCTGGAGTAATAAAATGGATTCAACAGTGGCTAGATGGGAGATGCCAGAGAGTAGTGGTGGATAATTGTTGATCGGGATGGAGGCCGGTGACTAGCAGGGTGCCTCAGGGATCTGTTTTGGGCCCAATGTTGTTTGTAATATACATAAATGATCCGGATGATGGGGTGGTAAATTGGATTAGTAAGTATGCCGATGATACTAAGGTAGGAGGTGTTGTGGATAATGAGGTGGGTTTTCAAAGCTTGCAGGGAGATTTATGCCGGTTAGAAGAATGGGCTGAATGTTGGCAGATGGAGTTTAATGCTGAGAATTGTGAGGTTCTACATTTTGGCAGGAATAATCCAAATAGAACATACAGGGTAAATGGTAGGGCATTGAGGAATGCAGTGGAACAGAGAGATCTAGGAATAACAGTGCATAGTTCCCTGAAGGTGGAGTCTCATGTAGATAGGGTGGTGAAGAAGGCTTTTGGAACGCTGGCCTTTATAAATCAGAGCATTGAGTACAGAAGTTGGGATGTAATGTTAAAATTGTACAAGGCATTGGTAAGGCCAAATTTGGAATATTGTGTACAGTTTTGGTCACCGAATTATAGGAAAGATATCAATAAATTAGAGAGAGTGCAGAGACGATTTACTAGGATGTTACCTGGGTTTCAGCACTTAAGTTACAGAGAAAGGTTGAACAAGTTAGGTCTCTATTCATTGGAGCGTAGAAGGTTGAGGGGGGATTTGATCGAGGTATTTAAAATTTTGAGAGAGATAGATAGAGTTGATGTGAATAGGCTGTTTCCATTGAGAGTAGGGGAGATTCAAACGAGAGGACATGATTTGAGAGTTAGGGGGCAAAAGTTTAAGGGAAACACGAGGGGGTATTTCTTTACTCAGAGAGTGATAGCTGTGTGGAATGAGCTTCCTGTAGAAGTAGTAGAGGCCAGTTCAGTTGTGTCATTTAAGGTAAAATTGGATAGGTATATGAACAGGAAAGGAGTGGAGGGTTATGGGCTGAGTGCGGGTAGGTGGGACTAGGTGAGATTAAGAGTTCGGCATGGACTAGGAGGGCCGGAATGGCCTATTTCCGTGCTGTGATTGTTATATGTTATATATATGTTATATGTGCAGTGAAAATTACGACTGAGAAGGTGTTCAGGAAGCTTAATGGTCTGAGGGTGGATAAATCTCCTGGACCTGATGGAATGCACCCTTGGGTTCTGAAGGAAACAGCTGGAGAGATTGCGGAGGCATTGACGATGATCTTTCAAGACTGGATAGATTCTGGCATTGTACCGGATGACTGGAAAATTGCAAATGTTACTCCGCTGCTTAAGAAGGGTGGGGGGCAGCAGAAAGGAAACTATAGACCTGTTAGCCTGACATCAGTGGTTGGGAAGTTATTGGAATCGATTGTTAGGGATAAGATTACGGAGTACCTGGAGGCACATGACAAGAAAGGCCAAAGCCAGTATGGTTTCCTGAAAGGAAACCTACTGGAAATCTTTGAGGAAATTATAAGCAGGGTGGACAAAAGAGATACAGTAGATGTGGTGTACTTGGATTTTCAGAAGGTCTTTGACGAGGTGTCGCACATGAGGCTGCTTAGCAAGATAAGGGCCCATGGAATTACAGGGGAGTTACTAGCATGGGTGGAGCATTGGCTGATCGGCAGAAAACAGAGAGTGGGAATAAAGGGATCCTATTCTGGCTGGCTGCCGGTTACCAGTGGAGTTCCACAGGGGTTGGTGTTGAGACCGCTGCTTTTTATGATGTATGTCAATGATTTGGTCTATGGGATTAATGGATTTATGGTTAAATTTGTCGATGATACAAAGATAGGTAGAGGAGCGGGTAGTGTTGAGGAAACAGAGAGACTTAGATAGTTTAGGGGAATGGGCAAAGAATTGGCAAATGAAATACAATGTTGGAAAGTGTATTGTCATGCACTTTGGTGGAAGAAATAAATGGGCAGACTATTACTTAGATGGAGAGAGAATTCAGAATGCAGAGGTGCAAAGAGACTTGGGAGTCCTTGTGCAAGATACCCTAAAGGTTAGGCTCTAGGTTGAGTCGGTTGTGAAGAAGGCAAATGCAATGTTTTGCATGCAAGGCGGCATTCTTTTCTACAGATATAGAATTTAAGAGCAGGGATGTGATGTTGAGGCTCAATAAGGCACTCGTGAGACCACACTTGGAGTATTGTGTGCAGTTTTGGCTGCTCATTTTAGAAAGGATATACTGACATTGGAGAGGGTTCAGAGAAGATTTATGAGAATGATTCCAGGCATGAAAGGGTTACTGTATGAGGAACGTCTGGTAACCATGGTTATCATGGTTATTTCCCATGGTAGGGGAGTCCAGGACAAGAGAGCATGACTTCAGGTTTGAAGGACGTCCATTTAGAACAGAGATGTGGAGAAATTACTTTAGTCAGAGGGTGGTAAATTTGTGGAATTTGTTGCTACGAGCAGCTGTGGAGGCCAAGTCATTAGGTGTATTTAAGGCAGAGATTAGCCAGGGCATCAGAGGGTATGGGGAGAAGGCAAGGGAGTGGGGATGACAGGAAGTATTGGATCAGCCCATGATTGAATGGTGGAGCAGACTCAATGGGCTGAATGGCCTACTTTTGCTCCTATATCTTATGGTCTTATGGTAAATAAGCGTTATTGAGCAGTCAACTTGACATCCGCCGGCCCCCAGCTCCAAACTGCCCCGAACAAAGCAAGGATATGTAGTTTATTCCGTTTGCTTTTACCATGCCCCCAACCAAGTAACTAGTTGCCACAATAAACGCGCAGCACAGAACGCAATGCAGATAGAGAACAGATGCACGGCTCCTACAATGTCTCTTGATCCACTGATGCTTTATATGGGAAGTTCTAAATGAAATAATTAATTTGGATGTTTTGTGTTTAAACAACCTGTTGCCAGTCTCCTGAAGGAAGCTATGACCTGAATTCGAACGATGAGGATCCCATGCCTCACCCTGATGAACATGGTGATAATCACCACGGTACTCGATGCGCCGGTGAGATTGCTGCTGCCCCAAACAACTTCTGTGCAGTTGGTGTGGCTTTTGGAAGCCGTATTGCAGGTAATCTTGCCTAGGCTTGATTGGAACTTCCCTTCTTCCGCACTCCCCACTTTCCTCTTCATCTCTCCCTTCCTTTGCACTCCCCCCTTTCTTCTTCATCTCCCCCTTCCTTCACACCTTCAAGTTCAAGTCCACAAGGTGGCAAGCGCATGGGTGCAGCAGCCACTCTAGCACCAATCAATGGTGAAATTTCTTGTACTGGTCATCTTTTCTTTGACCAAAGAATGTTGCTGAACAGTAGGAACTCTAAAATCTGAATAACAAAGGTGCAGTGCAGTTACAGACGAATGCGGGGAGTAGCTACAACAGCTACTCAGGGAAGCAGTGCACCCGAATGTAGAACCACGGTAAGCGCGCTGTTATTAAAGCAAGACTTAAAGTGAATTCTGCTCCCTAACATCTGATCATTGGAAAATAAATTGGATTATCTGTATCTGTAGCTGCAGGAGATGAGAGTCTGTGCACGCTTGTCGTGACAGAAGCATGGCTTCAAGACACCATTCCAGATTCTGCCTAATCTCCATACAGCGGGCAGAAATGCTGTGTCCTGCGGCAAGATCCATGGAGGAGGTCTGCGTGTCTACATTGATAAGAACTGGTGCATGAACACCTCGGTAGTAACGGCCCACTACTCACCACAAATAAGTGTTTTTAATGGTGAAGTGCAGGCCCTGCTATTCGCCCAGGGAGTTCACTACCAATGTGATTATTGCTGTTTACAGCTCCCTCCCCCACCCCATGTGAGTGCTGGGTAAATGCTGCAGGAGCTCTACAGCACATCTACGACCTCAAAGCTACACACCTCAATGGTGTTTTCACTGTTGGTGACCTCAATCATGACATCTCAGTCATAGCAAAGTACAGCACAGAAACAGGCCCTTTGGCCCATCTAGTCCATGTCAAACCATTTAAGCTACCTACTCCCATTGACCTGCACCAGGACCATAGCCCTCCATATCCCACTATGTACTTATCCAAGCTTTTCTTAAACGTTGAAATCGAGCTCGCAAGCACCGCTTTTGCTGGCAGCTCATTCTACACTCTCACAACCCTCTGAGTGAAGAAGTTTCCCCTCATGTTACCCTTAAACCTCTCACCTTTCACCCTTAACTCATGGTCTCTGGTTGTAGTCCCACCCAATCTCAGAGGAAAAAGCCTGCTTGCAGTTACCTTGTCTATACCCGTTATAATCTCTTCTCAATCTCCTACATTCTAGGGAATAAAGTCCTAATCTATTCAATCTTTCCTTATAACTCAGGTCCTCCAGACCCAGCAACATCCTTGTAAATTTTCTCTGTACTCTTTCAACCTTATTTACATCTTTCCTGAAGGTAGGTGACCAAAACTGTACACAGTACTGCAAATTAGGCCTCACCAATGTCTTGTACAACTTCAACATAACATCCCATTTCCTGTAGTCAGTACTTTGATTTATGAAGGCCAACATGCCCAAAGCCTTCTTTACGACCCTATCTACCTGTGGTGCCACTTTCAATGAATTATGGACCTGTATTCTCAGATCCCTTTGTTCTACCACACTCCTCAGTGTCCTACCGTTCACTGTGTAAGAACTACCCTGGTTGGTCCTACAAAGTACAAAACCTTACACTTGTCTGCATTAAATTCCACCTGCTATTCCACTAGGAGATGTGAAAGGATTTAGAAGGAGTGGATTGGGACAATTTGTTTTATGGGAAGGATGTAATAGAGAAATGGCGGTCATTAAATTTTGAGGGTACAGAATCTTTATGTTCCTGTTAGGTTGAAAGGAAAGGTTAAAAGTTTGAGAGAGCCTTGGTTTTCAAGGGATATTGGAAACTTGGTTCGGAAAAAGAGAAAGATCTACAATAAATATAGGCAGCATGGAGTAAATGAGGTGCTCGAGGAATATGAAGAATGTAAGAAGAATCTTAAGAAAGAAATTAGAAAAGCTAAAAGAAGATGTGAGGTTGCTTTGGCAAGTAAGGTGAAAATAAATCCGAAGGGTTTCTATAGTTATATTAATAGCAAATGGATAGTGAGGGATAAAATTGGTCCCTTAGAGAATCAGAGTGGACAGCTATGTGTGGAGCCAAAAAAGATGGGGGAGATTTTGAACAATTTCTTTTCTTCGGTATTCACTAAGGAGAAGGATATTGAGTTGTGTAAGGTAAGGGACACAAGTAGGGAAGTTATGGAAACTATGACGATTAAAGAGGAGGAAGTACTGGCGCTTTTAAGGAATATAAAAGCGGATAAATCTCCGGGTTCTGACAGGATATTCCCTAAGACCTTGAGGGAGGTTAGTGTAGAAATAGCAGGGGCTCTGACAGAAATAATTCAAATGTCATTAGAAACGGGGATGGTGCCAGAGGATTGGCGTATTGCTCATGTGGTTCCATTGTTTAAAAAGGGTTCTAAGAGTAAACCTAGCAATTATAGGCCTGTCAGTTTGACGTCAGTGGTGGGTAAATTAATGGAAAGTATTCTTAGAGATGGTATATATAATTATCTGGATAGACAGGATCTGATTAGGAATAGTCAATGTGGATTGCTGCGTGGAAAGTAATGTTTGACAAATCTTATTGAATTTTTTGAAGAGGTTACAAAGAAAGTTGACGAGGGTAAAGCAGTGGATGTTGTCTATATAGACTTCAGTAAGGCCTTTGACAAGGTTCCGCACGGAAGGTTAGTTAGGAAGGTTCAATCGTTGGGTATTAATATTGAAGTAGTAAAATGGATTCAACAGTGGCTGGATGGGAGACGCCAGAGAGTAGTGGTGGATAACTGTTTGTCAGGTTGGAGGCCGGTGACTAGTGGTGTGCCTTAGGGATCTGTACTGGGTCCAGTGTTGTTTGTCATATACATTAATGATCTGGATGATGGGGTGGTAAATTGGATTAGTAAGTATGCAGATGATACTAAGGTAGGTGGCGTTGTGGATAATGAAGTAGGTTTTCAAAGTTTGCAGAGAGATTTAGGCCAGTTAGAAGAGTGGGTTGTATGATGGCAGATGGAGTTTAATGCAGATAAGTGTGAGGTGGTACATTTTGGTAGGAATAATCCAAATAGGACATACATGGTAAATGGTAGGGCATTGAAGAATGCAGTAGGACAGTGTGATCTAGGAATAATGGTGTATAGTTCCCTGAAGGTGGAATCTCATGTGGATAGGGTGGTGAAGAAAATTTTTGGTATGTTGGCCTTTATAAATCAGAGCATTGAGTACAGGAGTTGGGATGTAATGTTAAAATTGTACAAGGCAATGGTAAGGCTGAATTTGGAGTATTGTGTACAGTTCTGGTCACCGAATTATAAGATAGATCTCAACCAAATAGAGAGAATACAGAGAAGATTTACTAGAATGTTACCTGGGTTTCAGCACCTAAGTTACAGGGAAAGGTTGAACAAGTTAGGTCTTTATTCTTTGGAGCGTAAAAGGTTGAGGGGGGACTTGATAGGTATTTAAAATTATTAAGGGTGTAGATAGAGTTGACGTGGATGGGCTTTTTCCATTGAGAGTAGGGGAGATTCAAGCAAGAAGACATGAGTTGAGAGTTAAGGGGCAAAAGTTTAGGGGTAACCCAAGGGGGAACTTTTTTTCTCAGAGAGTGGTAGGTGTGTGGAACGAGCTTCCAGTTGAAGTGGTAGAGGCAGGTTTGGTATTGTCATTTAAAGTAAAATTGGATAGGTATATGGACAGGAAAGGAATGGAGGCTGAGTGCAGGTCGGTGGGACTAGGTGAGAGTAAGCGTTCGGCACGGACTAGAAGGGCCGAGATGGCCTGTTTCCATGCTGAAATTGTTTTATGGTTATATGCTACTTTACAGCCCATTCTTCCAGCTGATGCAGATCCCACAAAGCCACGCTGATACAGTTTACCACATTATCATCAAGATCATTGATACAGATGATAAACAACAAAGGACCCAGCACCGAGCCCTGCAGCACTCCACTAGTCACAGACCTCCAGTCAGAGAGGCAACTATCTACTACCACTCTCTGGCTTCTCCCACAAAGCCAGTGTCTAATCCAATTTTCTACCTCATGCTGAGTGACTGAACCTTCTTGACCAGCCTCCCATGCAGGACCTTGTCAAATGCCTTACTAAAGACCATGTAGACAACATCGACTGCCTTGCTTTCATCCACTTTCATGGTAACTTCCTCAAAAAACTCTGTTGGTTAGATGTGACCTACCACGCACAAAGCCATGCTGACTATCCCTAATCAATCCATGTTTATCCAAATACTCATACATCTGGTCCCTTAGAACACCTTCTGGTAACTTTCCCACTACTGATGTCAGGCTCACTGGCCTATAATTTCCGGGTTTATTTTTAGAGTCTTTCTTGGACAGCAGAACAACATTGGCCATCTTCCAATTCTCTGGTACCTCACTTGTCTAGGGTGATTTAAGCATCTCTGCTCGGGCCCCGGCAATTTCTGCACTTGCCTACCACAGGGTTCGAGGGAAAACCTTGTCAGGCCTTAGGGATTTATTTGCCCTAATTTACCTCAATTCTTCTGTAATCTGTACAGGGTCCATGAAGTTGATGCCGCTTTGCCTCACTTCTGTAGACAATGTACGTCTCCCGAGTAAATACAGATGCAAAATATCCATTTAAGATCTTCCCCATCTCTTTTGGCTCCATGCATGGATTACCATTCTGATCTTCCAGAGGACCAATTTTGCTCTTGGATATATGTAGTATCCCTTGGGATTCTCCTTCACCTTGTTTGTTAAGGCAACTTCATGCCTTTTAGCCCTCCTGCTTTCTTTCTTAAATATTCTCTTGCATTTCTTATATTCAATAAGCACCCCATTTGTTCCTACTTCCCTATATCTGCCATGCACCTCCTTTTTTTTTCTCTTAACCAGTGCCTCACTATCTCTTGAAAACCAAGGTTCCCTACACTTGTTATCTTTACCTTTTATTCTGACAGACACAGAAGGTTTGTACTATCAAAATTTTACTTTTGAAGGCCTCCCACTTTTCAAGTACACCCTTGCTGTAACACAGCCTTTCCCAATCCACACCTGCCAGGTCATTTCTTATACCATCAAAAGTGGCCTTTCTCCCATTTAGAATCTCAACCTGCAGACCAGACCTATCTTTTTTTCATATTGACTTTGAAACCAGTGGCACTGTGGTCACTGGATGCAAAGTGTTCCCTTACACATCACCTGCCCTGTCTCATTCCCTAACAGCAGATCTAGTATCGAATGCTCTCTCATTGGGACTTCTATGTACTGATGAAGGAAACTTTTCTGAACACATTTGACAAACTCTATCCCATCTAGTCCTTTTACAGTATGGGAGTCCCAGTCAATATGGGAAGTTAAAATCACCTACTAAAACAACTTTGTTTCTTGCAACAATCTGCAATTTCTTTACAAATTTTTTTCCTCTAAATCCCTTGGACTGTTGGGTGGTCTATAATATAGCCCCATTAATGTGGTCATACCTTTTCTTATTTTTCAATTCCACCCATAACACCTCACTAGACGAGTTCTCATCTGTCCTGACTGAGCATTGCCATAACATTTTCCCTGACTAGTAACGCCACCTCTCCTCCTCTAATCTCTCCTGCTCTAAAACAATGGAACCCCGGAATATTCAACTGCCAGTCCTGCCCCTCCTGAAACCAAGTCTCATTAATGGCTACAAAGTCATAATTCCAGGTGTTGATCCATGCCCTGAGTTCATCCACCTTTCCAACAGTACTCCTTGCATTAAAATATATACCCCTCAGGACACTAGTCACACCATGCTCAACCTTTTGATTCCCGACTTTGAGGTCTTAGCAATGTCTGCCTCCACAACCTCTCCGCTAACTGTCTGGCACTATGGTTACCATCCCCCTGCAACTCTAGTTTAAACCCCACCATACAACATTAACAACCTTCCCTCTTGGATAATAGTACTCCTCCAGTTCAGCCCCTCCTCTGTACTGGTCCCATCTTCCCTGGAAGAGAGCACAATAATCCAAAAAAAATTCAAAACTGTTCTGTCAAAGTTCTACCAGCAAGTTTGTTTCCAAATCAGAGGAGAGAGTATATTAGACCTGGTTTATGCCAACATTTGTAGAGCCTACAAGGTTGTCCCTTGCCCTCTCCTTGAATACGCAGATCCATTTTGCTAATCCCTGCATACAGACCACTGGTTAAACTCATCAAATCGGGGAGATCAGAACCTGCACCTCAGCACTTCAGGACTGCTTTGAAAGCACAGACTGGAGCGTATTCAGGCAGGCGGCTACCTCCGATCTTCGTGTGAGCATTGATGTATATGTGGGATTGGTGACTGGTTACACTGGAAAGAGCATTTGAGGATGTTACCATGATTAAACACTACACTGCCAGGACAAACCAGAAACCATGGCTGACTGCAGAGCTCTGTGCACTGCTTAGGAATCAGGGCATTGCCTTCAGATCAGGGAACAGGGCGAGAGCCGCGCTCACCAGTGCCTTCAGGAAGTGCACAGAAAACCCACAGACAGCAGGGACACACAGCACATCTGGCAAGGTATACAAACCATAACCGGTTTCCAGTCCACCCTGTACGTCAACAACAGCGACGACTCCCATCCTGATAAGCTGAATGATTTCTATACACAATGTCATCAATGGAATGAAGTGTCATCGAGGAAAGCCCCCTCTCCCCTGAGGTGTGGAGGACCCTAGCCAGGGTAAACTCACACAAAGCTGCAGAGGTGGACAACTTGCCTAGTCAGGTGCTGAGGGACTGTGTGGATCAATTAACAGAGGTCCTATTTAGTATCTCTCCAAAACAGTCCACTGTCACTGCAGGCTTCAAGGCAGCCCCATCATTCCCGTGCCCAAGAGAGCACCAGTAACTGGTCGAAATGATTATCGCCCAGTGGCACGGACTTCAACAATCATGAAGTGCTTTGGGCATGTTTGGTTCTGGATCATAAAAAATCCCACCTTCCAGCTACATTGGACGCTTTCCAGTTCACCTACCGCTCAAACCGGTCCACTTGTGATGCCATAGCCTCAGCCATCTACTCCGTCCTGTCCCACCTAGAAAACTATGCCTCATACACCAAGGTGCTGTTCATCACCGTCAGCTTGGCATTTAACATGATCATCCCTCAGAAGCTGCTGGGTAAACTGTCCTCATTGGGACTCAGCAGCCCTCTGCATAACCGGACCTTGAGACTTCTTGATGGGAAGACCCAGTCAGTCAGAGTTGGCAGCAACATCCCCAGATCCATCACGCTGAGCGCTGGTACCCATCCACCCTCCAGGACTGTGTGTTCAGTCTGCTGCTGACTCACAACTGCACTGCCAGATTCAGCTTGAAACACATCATGTTCGCTGATGATACTCCACTGGGTGGCCTCATCAGCTACAATGATGAATCGCATACAGAAAGGAGGTGGAGAGGCTTGTGAAATGGTGCAAAAACAACAACTTGGGTCTCAACGTTGACAGGACAAAAGAGATTACTGTGGACTGAAGGAAGGCGTAGGTCCACCACTCTCCATTGCACATCAATGACTCTGCCGAGGAAGAGCACGAAGTTCCTTGGTGTGCACCTATCAGACAGTCTAACCTGGACTACCAACACCACCTCATTGGTCAAGAAAGCACAGCAGCGTCCACACTTTCTGAGGAGATTGAGGTGTGCAAGTCAACACCCCCCCCCCCCCCCCCACTCTAACAACTTTCTACAGGAGCACCATCAAGAGTGTCCTGTCTGGCTGCATTGTGTGGTACAAACGCTACAAGGCATCAGACTGCAAGACAGAGGAAAGTAAAAACTGCTGTAAGAACCATCGAGCCTTCCTCCCCACTGTTTGTGACATTTATCGGGTGCATTGCAGATAAAGGATCCGAAGCATTGTTGAGGATCCCTACCACCCATCCCTCAATCTCTTTGACCCACTACTGTCAGGAAGGCGGTACAGGAGTATCAGGACTAGGACTGACAGACTGGGTAACAGCTTCTTCCCTCAGGCTGTGAGACTAATGAATACCCTGCCACCACCGAGGTCTCATCACTGGGACAATGAGCTGTTTACTGTTTACCTGTGCTGTGCACTACATGCATTTTGAATTATATTTTATTAACTTATGGAATAATATTTTGGTCTGTGTGCTGTGTGTGATGACCTTTGATGTCCTGACCAATCAGGAAACTATCAATTTTCGCTTTAAGTATACCCACGGACTTGGCCTCCACTACAGGCTGTGGCAGAGCATTCCACAGATTCACTACTCTCTGGATAAAAAAAATTCCTCTTAACTCAGTTCTAAAGGGTCACCCCTCAAATTTGAGGCTGTGCCCTCTAGTTCTGGACATCTCCACAAGAGGAAACCTCCTCGCCACATCCACCTATCTAGTTGTTTCAATGTTCAGTAGGTTTCAATGAGATCCCCCGGCATTCTTCTACATTCCATTGAGCACAGGCCCAAAGCTGTCAAATGCACCTCATATGTTAATGTCTTCATTCCCGGAATAGTACTCGTAAACCTCCTCTGGACTCTTCAATGACCACATATCCTTTCTGAGATATGAGGCCCAAAACTGTTGACAATACTCCAAGTGCAGCCTGACTAGTATCTTATAAAGGCTCAGCATTATCTCCTTGCTTTTATATTCTATTCCCCTTGAAATAAATGCCAACATTGCATTTGCCTTCTTTACCACAGACTCAACCTGTAAATTAACCTTCTGGGAACCTTGCACGAGGTCTCCTAAATCCCTCTGCACTTCTGATGCTTGAATTTTCACCCCATTTAGATAATATCTGCACTATTGTTTCTTTTACCAAAATGCATTATCATACATTTCCTAACACTGTATTCCATCTGCCACTTTTTGCCCATTCTTGTAGGCATTCAACAAAATCTCTTTTTCGTGATCCGACACCAAACTGATTTTCCCAATCCCCTTTCATATTGAAGTCCCCCATGACAATTGTGACATTACCCTTATTACATGCCCTTTCCAGCTCCCTTTGCAATCTCAACCCCACATCTTGGCTACTGTTTAGAGGCCTATATATGATTCCCATAATGGTTTTTTAATCCTTGCAGTTTCTTAACTCCATCCACAAAGATTCAACATTCTCTGACCTAACGTCACCTCTTTCTAAAGATGTAATTCCATCTCCTACCAACAGAGCCACACCATTGCCTATGCCTTCCTGCCTGTCCTTTCAATACAAAGTATATCTTTTGATGTTAAACTCCCAACTATGACCTTCTTTCAGCCACGTCTCAGTGATGCCCACAATGTCATAGTGACCAATCTCTAAATGTGTCACAAGTTCGTCACATTATTCCGAATGCTACGCATATTTAAATACAGCACCTTCAGTCCTGCATTCTTCGCCCTTTCGAATTTTGCCTCTGTGATACAATTTAACTCTTTGCTTTCTCTGCATTTATACCCAATCATTGATTTGTCCTTCCTTACATTCATGTTACACCCATCATCTACTGGCTCATCCTCAGGTCTATCATTCTGGCTCCCATCCCCCTGCCTTATTAGTTTAAACTACTCCCAATAGCTCAATCAAACCTGCTCACAATGATATTGGTCCCCCTTGGATTCAAGTGCAACCCATCCCTTTTGTACAGGTCACACCTACCCCAGAAGAGGTCCCAATGATCCAGAAATCTGAATCCCTGCCCCCTGCTCCAACTCTTCAGCCACACATTTATCCTCCATCTCACTCTATTCCTATCCTCACTGTTGTGTGGCACAGGCAGCAATCCTGAGATTACTACCCTTGAGGTCCTGCTTCTCAACTTCCTTCCTAACTCCCTGTATTCTGCTTTCAGGACCTCCTCCCTTTTTCTACCTGCGTCGTTAGTACCAATATGTACCACGACTTCTGGCTGTTCACCCTCCCTTCTCAGGATATTGTGGACACATTCAGAAACTTTGCGGACCCTGGCACCTGGGAGGCAAACTACCATCTGTGTTTCTTTTTCAAGTCCCCAGAATCACCTATCTGTCCTCCTAACTATAGAGTCCCCTATTACTGGTGCCTTCCTCTTCAGTTCCCTATCCTTCTGAGACACATGGCCACTGTTGCTTCCCCCAGGTAAGACGTAACCCCCCCCCCCCCCCCCCAACAGCACTCAAAATGGATACTTAATATTGAGGTAGATGACCTCAGGGGCACTCTTCACTATCTGATGTTCTCCCTTCCCTCTCCTGACAGTCACCCATTTATCTGACTCCTGTAGCCTTGGGGTGACTACCTCCCTATAGCTCCTGTCTTATCACTGCTTCAATTTCCCTAACAACTCGAAAGTCATTGAGCTGCAGCACTATTTCCTTAACATAGTCTCCAAGGAGCTGCACCTCGATGCACCTGGTGCAGATGTGGCCATCGGGGGAGGCTGGTAGTCTCTTGGAAATCCCACATCTGACACCCAGAACAGAACATTGGCTCTACAAACATACCCCCTTATTCTTTCTAGTGTTAAATAAGAAATAAATTAACCCTACTTGACTTGCCTCCACCTATTCTTACCGAAGCCTGCTGAGCCAAAGCTTTACCACTCTGACAGAGACCACTCAGATGACTGCTCCGCTAGATGGTGCCCCTCTTTTATGGAGACTGGGTTTTTCAATCTCTGATCTGGACCTGCACAAGAATGCTTCTACTGACCCAGGTGCTGAATTAGCAGAAGGATTTAAGATCGTAAGGCATAGAAGTAAAATTAGGCCATTCAGCCCAGAGTCTGATCTGCCATTCTATCATGGCTGATTGATTATCCCTGTCACCAATCTCCTGCCTTCTCCCTGTAACCTTTGACTCCTTGACTAATCAAGAACCTATTAACCTCTGCTCTATGTATATCTAATAACTGCCTCCACAAGCGTCTGTGGCAACGAATTCCACAGATTATAAACTGGAAAAATTGCCTATTTTCTTTGATTATTTCTAACTTATTCCACCCAAGCCCCTCTTCACTCAAGTTTTCTTTTCTATTTTCTCTTTCACTTGGCATTTCACAAGCCTTTCTGCAGTACGAACCTCAGGGTATCCAAAGCAAACATCCTTTTTCTATTAAGCTCATCAACCTTGTGTGCTCTTTGAACATCCAACAAATTTCAGATCCAGCAATCCCTACCTTTTTACTGAGTAGGCACAATGTTACCTTAAAGCCCCTAGTCTTCTACGTTCAGTCTCCCCCCACCCACCAGACGTCCGCACTGGAATTGCGTGATGGGTTGGATTTTCCTTGGGACAACGAAGTGTGAAATGGTTGCTCCCATCTGCATTTGGTCAGCACTTCTGAAGCGCGCTCAGTTTAGAATCAGGTTTATTATTATCGGCATGTGATGTGAAATTTGTTCACAGAGCTGGCACTCAACAGATCATTGAGTGCCAGTGATGTGGGAGGAAACTGGAGCACCCTGGGGAGCTCCACAGAGTATTTTCAGAGAGTTAGACAACCTGGAAACAGGACCTTCAGCCCATAGAATATACACCATGGGCCAGTATCCTACCATCTTAGCAAGGACAGTCCCTGCTTCCAGCATTGCTCTATTAGTGGGTGAAAGATTTATACTGGCTCTAACTTGCCTCTGTCCCTCACAGCCATTCTACTCCATATTGAAGGTGTGGTTTCAGGAGATTTCTCAGTGCAGTTCTCAGAAAACTGCAGGAATTTGAGGCCACACTGCTGTACATGTGATTCAGATTCATTTATTTATCACACATACATGGAAATACACAGTGAAATAGGTCATTTGCGTTAACAACCAATACGCCTAAGGACATGCTGGGGGCAACCCGCAGATGTCACCACACATTCTGGCTCCAACATAGCATATCCGCAATGCGCAGCAGAACAGCACAAGCAGCAACAGAAAACAAAGACAACAGCTCAACAAGCTCCTTTCCCACCCACTCATACAGGTCGCCAACCCCAGGACAGGCCATTCTGGGCCTCTGGGTCCAGTCCTTGGCCTAGACTCTCAGACATTGGGTCTTTGACTATCACAGGACTCGCCAATTGTGGGACATTGAGCTTCAGACCTTGGGGTCTGACGTTGGAGCCGAGCCAGCATGGATTTACCAAGGGCAAATCATGCTTGACTAATCTGTTGGAGTTTTTCGAGGATGTAACCAGGAAGTTAGACAAGGGAGATCCAGTGGATGTAGTGTACCTCAATTTTCAGAAGGCATTTGATAAGGTCCCACATGGGAGATTGGTGGGTAAAATCAAAGCTCAGGGCATCGGGGGGAAGGCATTGACATGGATAGAAAACTGGTTGGCAGATAGAAAGCAAAGGGTAGCAGTGAATGGGTGTTTCTCAGAATGGCAGGTGGTGACTAGTGGGGTGCCACTGGGCTCGGTATTGGGACCATAGCTGTTTACAATTTACGTCAACGATTTGGATGAAGGCATTGAAAATAACATCAGCAAATTTGCTGATGATACTAAGCTGGGTGGCAGTGTGACATGTGATGAGGATGTTAGGAGAATTCAGGGTGACTTGGATAGGCTGAGTGAGTGGACAGATACTTGGCAGATGACGTTTAATGTGAATAAGTGTGAGGTTATCCACTTTGGGAGTAAGAACAGGAAGGCAGATTATTATCTGAACGGTGTAGAGTTAGGTAAGGGAGAAATACAAAGAGATCTAGGAGTCCTTGTTCATCAGTCACTGAAGGTGAATGAGCAAGTGCAGCAGGCAGTGAAGAAGGCTAATGTAATGTTGGCCTTTATTACAAAGGGAATTGAGTACAAGAGCAAGGAAATCCTTTTGCATTTGTACAGGGTCCTGGTGAGACCACACCTGGAGTATTGTGTACAGTTTTGGTCTCCAGGGTTAAGGAAGGACATCCTGGCTGTAGAGGAAGTGCAGCGTAGATTCACAAGATTAATTCCTGAGATGTCATCTGCCAAGTATCTGCCCACTCACCCAGCCTATCCAAGTCACTCTGAATTCTCCTAACATCCTCATCACATGTCACACTGCCACCCAGCTTAGGATCATCAGCAATGTTATTCTCAATGCCTTCATCTAAATCGTTGATGTAAATCGTAAACAGCTGAGGTCCCAATACCGAGCCCTGTGGCACCCCACTAGTCACCACCTGCCATTCCGAGAAACACCCATTCACCGTTACCCTTTGCTTTCTATCTGCCAACCAGTTTTCTATCCATGTCAATATCTTCCCCCAATGCCATGAGCTCTGATTTTACCCACCAATCTCCTATGTGAGACCTTATCAAATGTCTTCTGAAAATCGAGGTACACTACATCCACCAGATCTCCCTTGTCTAACTTCCTGGTTACATCCTCGAAAAACTCCAACAGATTAGTCAAGCATGATTTGCCCTTGGTAAATCCATGCTGGCTCAGCCCAATCCTATCACTGCTATCTAGATATGCCACTATTTCATCTTTAATAATGGACTCTAGCATCTTCCCCACTACTGATGTTAGGCTGACAGGACGATAGTTCTCTGTTTTCTCCCTCCCTCCTTTCTTAAAAAGTGGGATAACATTAGCCATTCTCCAATCCTCAGGAACTGATCCTGAGTCTAAGGAACATTGGAAAATGATTACCAATGCATCCGCAATTTCCGGGGCCATCCCCTTTAGTCCCTAGGATGCAGACCATCTGGAACTGGGGATTTGTCAGCCTTCAGTCCCATCAGTCTACTCATCACCGTTTCCTTCCTAATGTCAATCTGTTTCATTTCCTCTGTTACCCTATGTCCTTGGCCCATCCATACATCTGGGAGATTGCTTGTGTCTTTCCTAGTGAAGACAGATCTAAAGTAATTATTAAATTCTTAAATTATTCTTAAATTACTAATATGTGAATAACTGTGAGGTTATCCACTTTGGGAGTAAGAACAGGAAGGCAGATTATTATCTGAACAGTGTAGAGTTAGGTAAGGGAGTAATACAAAGAGATCTAGGAGTCCTTGTTCATCAGTCACTGGAGGTGAATGAGCAAGTGCAGCAGGCAGTGAAGAAGGCTAATGTAATGTTGGCCTTTATTACAAAGGGAATTGAGTACAAGAGCAAGGAAATCCTTTTGCATTTGTACAGGGCCCTGGTGAGACCACACCTGGAGTATTGTGTACGGTTTTGGTCTCCAGGGTTAAGGAAGGACATCCTGGCTGTAGAGGAAGTGCAGCGTAGATTCATAAGGTTAATTCCTGGGATGTCTGGACTGTCTTACGCAGAGAGGTTAGAGAGACTGGGCTTGTACACGCTGGAATTAAGGAGATTGAGAGGAGATCTGATTGAAACATAAGATTATTAAGGGATTGGACAAGATAGAGGCAGGAAATATGTTCCAGATGCTGGGAGAGTCCAGTACCAGAGGGCATGGTTTGAGAATAAGGGGTAGGTCATTTAGGACAGAGTTAAGGAAAAACTTCTTCTCCCAGAGAGTTGTGGGGGTCTGGAATGCACTGCCTCGGAAGGCAGTGGAGGCCAATTCTCTGGATGCTTTCAAGAAGGAGCTAGATAGGTATCTTATGGATAGGGGAATCAAGGGATATGGGGACAAGGCAGGAACCGGGTATTGATAGTAGATGATCAGCCATGATCTCAAAATGGCGGTGCAGGCTCGAAGGGCCGAATGGTCTACTTCTGCACCTATTGTCTATTGTCTCTTGTCTTTAGCGGGATCATCTGGAGCGAGGACCTGTCAGGAAGTTCTGTGATTTCTCTGTTCACCTGCCAGAGTTTTGAACTTCCTGCTGGTTACATAGGGAAATGTTGATAATCCCAAATATCCTAAAAACCGGAGAAGGAATAGACTGCCTGCCTTTCGATATAATCATATCTGATCTCCCCCAGCCCTCAGCTCCTCATTGCCTTCAATTCCTCAATCTTGGGATGAGGGGAGTAAAAAGTTCCTGCTTCCTCTTTAAGTAACCTCTCCCCACCCTAGTCTCTAGTCTGGCCTCTAACTCCTCCACATCCCTGTACCTAAATCTTAACCTGACCCCTAACTCCGCTCTGTTCCCAAAACTATCCCTGTGAATTTTTTTTTAAAAAACAGCAAAGTCTGAGGCAAGACCTCAACAAAGAATGCAGCTTGGTGCGATCTTAACCATCTTCCCTAATGTTCCTGTACTTGAGAGTATGTCCTGGATGATGAGGGTGAAGATGCCCTCCATCGTAGAAAGGATTGTGCCCATGATGAAGCTGGAGAATGCTAAATTCTCAATAAGCCATTGGAGACTTCAGAGCTTTCGGAACGACTGGGGAGAAAGAGGTAGTTACTTTGTGGATCTCTGAATGAGCAAGCATAAGGCCACAGACTCCAAGGCCTACGTAACCCCTGGGGGGGGGTGTGTGCTGGTGGACCAAATAATTCTTGTATCTCTCTTCTGCCATTTATTTTAAATCTACGCCCTCCGGTTATTTGGCCTTCCTTTTATTGCCTTTCGTTCCTATCTTAAAAGAAAAGTAGTTCAGAATATGAAGCGAGGGAAGGCAGCGGACAGCGGCCAATAGCCACGTTTTTGCCGGTGTGAATGTTGGTATTGTCTGTGCCGCACCCTTTTGATAGGCCAGGAGATGGCGCTGTTTACTACAGAATCTGCGGACAACTGGCAAAACGTCTTTGACGCCTCCGTTGGTGACAATTTCTCTTTGTAATGAGGGTCAATGGACTGTGGAAGTTTAACACTTAACAATGTAGTCCTTTTTATGCAGTGGATTTGCTTATTAGCCATCTGCGTTCATCTTCCTACTCCCTTTCCCAAAAACTTAGAGGATTGTATTGTAGCTACCAATGTTTATTTCCCTCAAGAAGATGAATTGGGATTAGTTTATTGTTGTCATAGAATACTACAGCACAGAAATAGGCTCTTTGTCCCATCTAGTCTGTGCCAAACCTTTATTCTGCCAAGGCTCATCGACCCACACCCAAACATGGCCCTCCATAGCCTTCCCATCCGTGTACTTATCCAAACTTCTCTTAAATATTGCAATTGATCCCACATCCACCACTTCCACTGGTAGTTAACTGTCCACACTCACACCACCCTCTGAGTTAAAAATGTTTCTCCTCAGATTCCCTTTAAATATTTTGCCTTTCACACTTAACTTATGACCTTCAATTCAAGTCCCACCCAACCTAAGTAGAAAAAGCCTGCCTGTGTTTACCCTATCCATACCCATCATAATTGTGTATGCCCCTATCAAATCTCCTCTCGTTCTACACTCCAGGGAATGAAGTCCAAACCTATTCAACTTCTCCCTATAATTCAGGCCCTCAAGACCTGCATTAAATGCCATCTGCCATTTTCTGCCTGTTTTTCCAGCGGTTGAGATCCTGCTGCAAGCTCTGATGGTCTTCCTCACTATCCACAACACCTCCAATCTACGTCCACACTAGACTGAATAAATCCATAACCGAAGCTTTTTCTCTTCATTTTGACCCTCCACATTGAAATGGCATTTTCCTCCCCCCAAAACGGAGCTTTTCTAAAATGTCCTCCAGAGTGTGTAAATTTGAAAATGCCGATTGTGCAGATCAGTGTGGACGGGGTAACCGGAGAAATCTAAAAATGCTGTCATGACGTGCCGGAACAGATGGTGGCGGCAGCACAGCATTTCATTGTTTTCTTGAACGCAACCTAACAATTTCAGAACTGGCGACAATGAGGCTGAAGCCGGAAGAGTTAGAAATGTACTCACCAAATACTTTGACCCATTACTTACTGAATAAGTAAGTAAACTCACTTTGCCCTGTTTTCTGTCCTTGCTTGTATGAAGGTGGTTTACCTATTTTTGCAAGTACTTCTCTGACAATAGATGTGTAACAGCCTACTGTAACATTGTATGGAAATACAAGATAACACTGATGCAGACATGTTTTATACATTTAACAAGGTGCTTTATTAATGCAACAGAGTTGGTCAGATTTTCAATGTTCGTCGTCAGCCGGGTCATACTGTCCGTGAACGCCCTGTCAGTTGCCTCTATACACTCCAGTATTTGTTATTTTTTAAATTTTAAGTCTTCCTGCGCGACAGCCAACAGCTGTCCGTTATTTGGCAATTTCCTTTAAAGTTTTTCTAGTCTGTAACTGCACAAATGCGCACTTTCACTGCAAGATTCGACACCAAACATGTCGCTTGTTTTCTGTAGATGTGTCCTGCGCATGTCCAGTAGGAGGAGATTCGCCCAAATACCCATTTTAATGTGGACGGAGGTATTTTCAAAAACGCTTGGTGTGGACGCCTGTCGTTTTTACACGAAACCGGTGTTTTCAAAATTATCTGGTCTAGTGTGGACGTAGCCTTAGTGTCATCCACAAATTTGCTGATCCAATTGATCACATTATCATGCAGATCAGTCAGAGAGACAACCATTTACTACCACTCTAGCCTGGCTTCTCCCACAAAGCCAGTGTCTTATCCAGTTTACTACCACATCTTGAATGCTGAGTGACTGAACCTTCTTGACCAACATCCTATGCAGGACCTTGTCAAAGGCCTTGCTAAAGTCTACTCAGTGTCTACTAGCAACAGTAGTGTTGGTAGCAGATTTCTAGATGGCAATGAGCTGTGCCTAGCCACATTGTCATGAGTGCAGAGAGAAAGGTTTTCCTGATGTCAGTTTGTCACTGCTGATGGGATCTTCTCTCTTTCCCCTACAGGTATCCGTGTGCTGGATGGACCCTTGACCGACAGCATTGAGGCAATGGCTTTCAACAAGCACTTTCAGATCAATGATATTTATAGCTGCAGGTTTGTATTCCTAATGGGGTGGGTCAGTGGGGGTGCTGTGTATCATTGTTGAGTGCACAAGATATAGCAGGATTAGGCTATTCAGCCCATTGAGTCTGCTCTGCCATTCCATTATGACTGATCCCAGATCCCACTCAACACCATACACCTGTCCTCTCACCATATCCCTTGATGTCCTAACCAATCAGGAATCTTATCAATTTCCTCTTTGGATATACCCACAGAATTTGCCTCAACCTATTGTACTCCGTAGCCAAGTAAACTATCTTGGGTCCAGTAATTGGTAGGGGGTTGGGTCATGCTGTGTGCCTGATCTGGGAGATGATCGGTCTGATGGGGCTTTCAGTCTCTGGAATGTTAGTCTGATTACAGTGACTAGGTGTCCAACATATAGATCCAACGGTGGAACAGTGAGGTGGTGTAACCGTTTATAGTGCCTGAGAGTACTGATTGAAGCATGGCAGAACAGTAGTGTCACGGTTAATTTAAAGCTATTACAGCACCAACAATCAAGTTTAATTGTCTGTAAGGGGTTCGTACATTCTCCCCGTGACCACATGGATTTCCTCCAGGTGCTCCCGTTTCCTCCCACAGTCCACAGGTGTATGGGTTTGGTTTAGTAAGTTGTAGGCATACGATGTTGGCACCGGGAGCATGGCACCATTTGCGGGCTGCCCCCAGCACATGTTCAGACTGTAATTGTTGATGCAAATGGCGCATTTCACTGTATATTTCAATGTACATGTGACAAATAAAGCTAATCTTCAATCTTTACATTTAATAGCGTTTCATTGCCCTCAGGTAATCCTGAAATGAATGTGGATGGTGCTATATAAAAGCAATTAGCATTTTCATAGTTTGTTGATGTATCTTGAGGTGATTGGGAATGTCCCTTGCAAAGACCACTCACTTTGTCAGCAAATTCCAGCATCTGCTGTCTCCCTGTCTGCAGGCATTCTGAAAGTGCCAGTTGACATGATCTTGATTCAAAACATGTGTCATTTGTGTTATTTGTATTAAAACCCAACACAACCTAAGGATGTGCTGAGAGCAATGGAGTTCTCCAGGGGACTGAGTTCTTTCCTCATTTCTCTTGGGCAGCATCTCATGTCAAGGATGACTTGCTCCTCCTCCAGCTCTGTGGCGGCTGTTGAAACCATAGAACAGTGCAACACAGTACAGACCCTTCAGCCCACAATGTTGTGCCAGCATTTTGACACATAGTAAAATCAATCTGACCCTTCCCTCCTTAGATGTGCTCATCTAAGTCTTAAATGCCCTAAATGTAGCAGCGTCTAATGTGCCCCACCCCTGCCAGGATTTCTATGCACCCACCACTCTGAGTGTTGGGGGATCAACACCTTATATTCCGTCTGGGTAGCCTCCAACCAGATGGCATGAACATTGATTTCTCTAACTTCCGTTAATGCCCCTCTTCCCCTTCTTACCCCATCCCTGATTTATTTTCCCTCCTCCCTCTTTTTTCTCTCTCTCTGCCTGTTCTCCATCTCCCTCTGGTGCTCCCCTCCCCATTTCTTTCTCCCTAGGCCTCCCGTCCCATGATCATTTCCCTTCTCCAGCTGTGTATCCCTTTTGCCAATCACCTTTC
The DNA here is from genome assembly GCF_048418815.1 of Hemitrygon akajei. NCBI lineage: Eukaryota > Metazoa > Chordata > Chondrichthyes > Myliobatiformes > Dasyatidae > Hemitrygon > Hemitrygon akajei. Next base: position 46,463,232 of record NC_133149.1, on the reverse strand, counting down.
CAGCTCTTGGCTTCATCCAACCCCCTCCTGTCTTCTCCTATCACTTTGGATCTCCCCCTCCCTCTCCTACTTTCAAATCTCTTACTATCTTTTCTTTCAGTTAGAAAGACTGAACGAAGGGACTCAGCCCGAAACGTCGATTATGCTTCTTCCTATAGATGCTGCCTGGCCTGCTGTGTACCACCAGCATTTTGTGTGTGTTACCAGTGGGGGGAGCTTGTTCTTCACAAATTAACTTTCAGGCTTCCTGGATTACTGCAGAAATTCCGCTTCAAAGCTCAGGGCAAAGAATAGATTTTTAAACTGATTATGATATCCTTGCTTTGACTACATGGGCGTTCTGCTTTAAGCATTTCACTGAATTCTGTTGCTGTGCATGTTCAGTCTGGAAGCAGGCTGTATTTAATCTTAAATCTTGTTTGGCCTCTGACCAAAAATCCATGCAAGATAAAAGTGGAAAAAGTAAAGTCTCTCACTGTTTTGCTGCAGGTCAACGTCAGTGGATTCTGGTCACTCTGGTAGGCATCCTTTACTCATTGCCTTCAGTCAGTGAAAATGGATAATATTGTTCACTGTCCATCTGGCAGAAAGAAAAGAGCAATCAGGAGCCCTTGTATATTTTTTAAAAACTTCATACCTTAAGGTGTGCAAAAATACACCTCTGGATGAGAGTAATGAGTAAATTGCATGGTCATGTAAGTGGTTAGCATGACACTTCACAGCACCAACTGTAAAATCAGGGTTCAATCCCCGACATTGTCTGTGAAGTCTGTAGAGGCTCCCCGTGACCATGTGGGTTTCCTATTGATGCTCCAGTCTCCTCCTACATTCACGTACGGTTTAGGGTTAGTAAGGTTTTACACAAAGTAATGCATTTCACAATGTTTCGATGTACGTGTGAGTGATGAATGTGTGGAATACCCTGCTGGGGTGGTGGGTCGAAGCAGGTACATAAAGGGCATTTAAGTAACTTAGAAAGGCATATAGATAATAGAAAAATGAAGGGCGATGTAGGATAGAAAGGCTGGGTTGTTCTTAGAGTGGATACAACAGGCCTGTACTGTGATGTAATGTTGTATGTTATCTCTTTTAAACTCTTGTGCACAAATTGAAAAGGTGTTTTAGGCACCTTTCTCTCTCCAGCTGCTTTGCTCTGCCTGATGCCTTTTTCTTTATTTTTTCCTGTTGGTTTCCAGGATTCCCTATTTCAAAAAAATTAATTTCCTGATGCTATCTAAAAAGGGCTCCTTGAAGGAACTTTGCTCTTTAAGGGCCAGCCTTGGGGCATTCAAGTTGAGTTCTGAAGTTTGCACTTGCCAACTAGACCTGACCTTGACCAATGGTGCTCGTGTGGTTTACTCATTCCCTGTTTCTTATCTCCTACAGCTGGGGTCCGGATGACGATGGGAAGACTGTGGATGGTCCACACCCACTTGGGAAGGTAAGAGGCCAGAGGACACAGACACAGACACACACACACACACACACACACACACACACACACACACAGACACACAGACACACAGACACACACACACACACACACACACACAGAGGGACACACGCAGACACACACACTGAGACAGAGACGCACACACACACACACACACACTCTCTGTCTCTGAGACAGACACACAGGGGCACACGCAGACACACACACTGAGACAGAGACGCAGACACACACACTCACTGACACACAGACACACACACTCTCTCTGTCTCTGAGACAGACAGACACACACACACACACTCTCTCTCTCTGTCTCTGAGACAGACACAGACACACAGGGACACACGCAGACACACACACTGAGACAGAGACACACAGACACACACACACTCTCTCTGTCTCTGAGACAGACAGACACACACACACACACACACACACAGGAACGCACGCAGACACACACACACTGAGACAGACGCACAGACACACACACTCACTCACACACACACACACACACACACGCACACACACACTCTCTCTCTCTCTGTCTCTGAGACAGACACAGGGACACAGGGACACACGCAGACACACACACTGAGACAGAGACGCAGACACACACACTCACTGACACACAGACACACACACACTCTCTCTGTCTCTGAGACACACACACATACACACACACACACACACACACACACACACACACACACACACACACACACACACACACACACACACACACACACACACACACCCCTTCATCAGGGCTGGAAAGGAAGAGGGAAGAAGCCAGAGTAAGGGATGAGGGGAAGGAGTACAAGGCAGGTGATAGGTGAGGCCAGGTGGTGGGAGAGGGGTGAAGAAGTGAGAACCTGGGAGGAGATGGGTGAAAGAGGTAAAGGACTGAATGAGGAATCTGATAGGAGAGGGGAGTGGACCATGGGAGAAAGGGAAGGAGGAGGGGAACCAGAGAGAGATGATGGATGGTGAGAAGGTGTGAAAGGGGAACCACAATGGGCAGGTGGGGAGTAATTACCAGAAGATGGAGAAACTGACATTCGTGCTGTCAGGTTGGAGGCTACCCAGAAGGAATAAGACCACAAGGACCATAAGATGTAGAAGTTGAATTAGGCCATTTGGCCCATCAAGTCTGCTCTGCTATTTTATCATGGCTGATCTAATTATCCTCTCAGCCCTAATTTCCTGCCTTCTCCCAGTATCCCTTCATGTCCTGACCAATCAGTCTATTAACCTCTGCCTTGAATATACATACAGACTTGGTCTCCATAGCTGCCTGAGGCAAATAATTCCACAGATTCACCACTCCCTGGCTAAAGAAATTCCTCCTCAACTCTGTGCTGAATTGACACCCCTCTGTTCTGAGGCTGTGTCCTCTGGTCTTAGACACTCCCACCATAGGAAACATCCTCTCCACATCCACTCTATCAAGGCCTTTCATCATTTGATAGGTTTCAATGGTCACCCCTCATTCTTCTGAATTCCAGTGAATACAGGCCCAGATCCATCAAGTGCTCTTCATATGACAAGCCATTCAATCCTGGAATCATTTTCATAAACCTTCCTTGAACCCTCTCCAGCTTCGGCACATTCTTTCTAAGATAAGATGCCCAAAACTGTTCACAATACTCCAAGTGAGGCCTCACCAATGCTTTATAAAGTCTCAACATTATATCCTTGCTTTTATATTTTAGTCCTCTGGAAATGAATGATAACATTGCAATTGTCTTCCTCACCACAGACTTAATCTGCAAATTAACCTTTAGGGAATCCTGCACAAGGGCTCCCAAGCCCCTTTGTACCTCAGTTGTTTGTATTTTCTCTTCATTTAGAAAATAGTCAATCCTTTCATTCCTTCTATCAAAGTACATGACCATACACTTCCCAACACTGTATTCCATCTGCCACTTGTTTGCCCATTCTCTTGTCTAAGTTCTTTTCTAGCCTCTCTACTTCCTTAAAACTACTCTCTCTCCACCTAGCTTAGTATCATCTCCAAAATTTGCAACAAAGCCATCAATTCCATCATCTAAACCATTGACATATAACATAAAAAGAATTGGTCCCAACACAGACCCCTGTGGAACACCACTAGTCACAGACAGTAAGAAAATGCTCCCTTTATTCCCACTCTTTGCCTCCTGTTGATCAGCCACTGCTTTATCCATGCTGGAATCTTTCCTGTAATGCTATAGGTTCATAGCTTGCTAAGCATCCTCATGTGTGGCACCTTGCCAAAGGCCTTCTGAAAATCCAAGTAAACAACATCCACTGACTGTCCTTTATCTATCCTACTTGTTATTGCTTCAAATAAATCCAACAGATTTGTCAGATAAGATTTTCACTTGAGGAAACCATGCTGACTGTGACCTATTTATCTGTCACTCTTCCAGTGTAGAGTGCTCTCCTGCTTCAAATTATCTACCCTTGTCCCTGTACCAAAAAAGACCAAGGTAACATTTCTGAACGACTGGCATCCTGTCACACTCACCTCAATAATAAGCAAATTTTTTTTTCTTTTCAATATTTTTATTGATTACTTGCATAGATGAATACAAATACATTATGATATTATGAAAACAGAAACAAAGTTGAAATGCCCCATACCTGTATATGGTAAATTAAATGTGATATTGAAAAGGCATATTTTATTCTAATCTAAAACAAAATCAAAACCCCATAACAAAAAAAAGAAAAAGAGAAAAAAAACCAGCTGTTTGGTTAAAAGAAAAAAAATCCTGAACATAATCGTAAATCCAAACATACAATAGCCATCATCATTGCTGAACAAGTCAAAGATTGTGAAAGTAGTTCTAAAAAGGTCCCCATAATGTGAAAAATCTTCTCTAGGTACAGAAATAGAACACCTAATCTTCTCTAGATTTAAACATGACATAACATCAATCAACCAATGGGCATGAGCAGGCAGAGCAGCATCTTTCCATTTAAGCAACAAAATTCTTCTGGCTAAAAGAGAAATAAAGGCCAAAATATGCAAATCATTCGGCTTAAGAGTAAAATTATTTCCTCCAACAGTGCCAAGCAAGGCAGTCAGAGGGTTCGGTTTAAAGTTTACTTCAAAAAGCTCTGAGAAAGTTTGAAATACTTCTTCCCAAAATTTAAGAAGCCGTGAGCAGGACCAAAACATATGAATTAGAGAGGTCTCTTCGACGTTACACCTGTCACGGTATGGAGAAAAATCTGAGTAAAAACGAGAGAGCTTATCTTTAGTCATATAGGCTCTATGTACCACTTTAAATTGTAAAAGAGAATGACGCGCACATAACGAAGAGGTATGAACAAATTTTAAAAATTTCATTCCAAGGTTGTGAGTGCCTGGAATGACTTGCCAGAGATGGTGGTGGAGTCTAAAACATTAGGGGTATTTAAGAGCCTCTTGGACAGTCACAGGGATGAAAGAAAAATGGAGGGTTATGGTGTAGTGTGGGATAGTACATTTTTTAAGGATTATATGGGTCAGCACAACATGGAGGGCTGAAGGTCCTGTACTGTGCTGTAGTGTTCTATGGTTCTATGGTATCCTCATCAATTGAAATCTGTAGGTCTTGTTCCCAGAGGTTTTTAATTTTATCTAACGGAATGTTTCTCATTGCCAACAACATACTATAAATATTAGAAATAGATCTCATTATTGAAAAGGTTTCAGAGTAAAAATTGTAACAATTAGATTTTTATCTGGACATTTAGGAAACGTATGAAGTTGAGAATGCAAGAAGTCTTTAATTTGTAAATATCTAAAAACGTGAGCTTTACGAAGATTATGTTTAATAGTTGATCAAATGAAGAAAGACTATCTCCAACAAACAGATCCTAAAAACATTTATACCTAGTCTATTCCACTCTTTAAAAACTACATCAGTCAAAGAAGGTTTAAAAAAATATTTGGAAAAAATGGGACTAGAGAGTGAAAAACCAAATAACCCAAAGAATTTTCTAAATTGTAACCAAATCCTCAGCAAATACTTTGAGGGGCTGGTCAAGGACTACAACTGCAGCATGTTACCACCCACACTGGACCCTCTACAATTCACCAACTGACACAACTGATCAACAGACGGCACAATAGCTACTGCTCTACATACTATCCTTACACATCTGAAGAAGAAGGATGCTTATGTGAGAATGCTGTTCTTGAACTACAGTTCAGCATTCAACACCATAATTCCATCCAGGCTCGACAGGAAGCTCAGAGACCTCGGCCTTGACCCTGCCTTGTGCAGCTGGATCCTGGACTTCCTGTCAGATCGCCAGCAGGTTGTAAGAGTGGGCTCCCTCACTTCCAACCCTCTGACTCTCAATACAGGAGCCCCTCAGGGCTGTGTCCGAAGCCCCCTCCTTTACTCCCTGTATACCCATGACTATGTCATCACCCACAGCTCTAATCTGCTAACTAACCTTACGGACAATACTACACTGGTTTAATCTCAAACAATAATGAGGTGGCCTACAGGCAAGAAGTCATCACCCTGACACAGTGGTGTCAAGAAAACAACTTCTCCCTCAATGTCACAAAAACAAAGGAGTTGGTTGTGGATTACATGTGGAATGGAGGTGGGCTAGCCCCTATTGACATCAATGGATCTGGGGTTGAGAGGGTAAACAGCTTTAAGTTCCTTGGCATACACATCACCGAGGATCTCACGTGGTCTGTACACACCAGCTGTGTGGTGAAAAAGGCACAACAGCGCCTCTTTCACCTCAGACAGTTAAGGAAGTTTGGTATGGGCCCCCAAATCCTAAGTACTTTCTACAGGGGCACAATTGAGAGCATCCTGACTGGCTGTATCTCTGCCTGGTATGGGAACTGTACCTCCCTCAATCACAGGACTCTGCAGAGAGTGGTGCGGACAGCCCAGCACATCTGTAGTTGTGAACTTCCCATTATTCAGGACATTTACAAGAACAGGTGTGTGAAAAGGACCCAAAGGATCACTGGGGACCTGAGTCACCCCAACCACAATCTATTCCAGCTGCTACCATCCGGGAAACATAACACAGCATTAAAGCCAGGACCACAGGCTCCAGGACAGCTTCTTCCACTAGGCCATCAGATTGATTAACTCATGCTGATTTGAGTGTACTCTATATTACATTGACTGTTCTATTTATTATAAATTACTATGATTGCACATTGAACATTTAGACAGAGGCATAACGTAAAGATTTTTATTCCTCATGTATGTGAAGGATGCAAGAAATAAATTCAATTTAATTCAATTCAATACTAATGCCTTCACAATCTCTTCAGCCACCTCTTTCAGAACCTTGGGGTGTGCACCATCTGGTCCAGGTGACTTACCTACCTTCAGACCTTTCAGTTTCCCAAGAACCTTCTCTCAGGTTATGGTAACTTCACACACTTCATGACTCCTGACACCTGGAACTTCCACTGTATTGCAAGTGTCTTCCATAGTGAAGACTGATGCAAAATACTTATCAGTTCATCTGCCATTTCCTTGTCCCCCATTACTAACTCTCCAGCATAGTTTTCCAGCGGCCTAATATCCACTCTCGCCTCTCGTTTACACTTAATGTATCTGAAGAAACTTTTGGTATCCTCTTTAATATTATTAGCTAGTTTACTTTCGTGTTCCATCTTTACCTTCTTAATGACATTTTAGTTGCCTTCTGTTGATTTTTAAAAGTTCCCCAATCCTCTAACTCCCCACTAATGTTTTGCTCTATCATATGCTCTTTCTTTGGCTTTTATGTCAACTTTGACTTTTCTTAGGCCCAGACAGAGTAGATATGGAAAAGATTCATCCCATGGTGAAGGAATCTAGGACAAGAGAGCACAGCCTCAGGACTGAGGGGCGTTCATTTAAAACAGAGATGTGGAGAAATTTCTTTAGCCAGAGGGCGATGAATTTGTGGAATTTATTACCACAGGCAGCTGTGGAGGCCGTGTTGTTGGGTGTATTTAAGGCAGAGCCTGATAGGTTCTTGATTGGACATGGCATCAAACGTTACGAGGAGAAGGCTGGGGAGTGGGGCTGAGGGGAGGGGGAAGAGGATCAGCCATGATTGAATGGCGGAGCAGACTAGATGGGTCAAGTGGCTTAATTCTGCTCCTATGTCTTATGGTTTTGTTTGCCACAGTTATGTCATCTTTAGAACACTTCCTCTTTGGGATGTATATATCCTGTGCCTTTGAAATTGCTTCCAGAAATTCCAGCCATTGCTGCTGTGCCAGGGATGAGTCAGTGTTAGAAACACAGAAAACCTACAGCACAATACAGGCCCTTTGGCCCACAAAGCTGTGCCGAACATGTCCTTACCTTAGAACTACCTAGGCTTACCCATATCCCTCTATTTCTCTAAACTCCATATACCCATCCAGGAGTCTTTTCCAATCAATTCTGGCTAACTCCTCTCTCATGCCTCTGTAATTCCCTTTACTCCACTGTAATACTGATACATCTGACTTTAGCTTCTCCTTCTCAAATTTCAGGGTGAATTTGATCATATTATGATCACTTGCCCCGAAGGGTTCTTTTACCTTAGGGTCTCTAATCAGTTCTGGTTCATTGCACAATGAATATGAGTCCAACTTAGGGTGCCTGCAAATGATGAGAGGCAGAGATAGAGTAAACAGTTAGACTCTTTTCTCTGAGGGTAGCAATGTCAAACACTGGAGGACATGCTTTTCGGGGTTGGGGGGTTGTGGTGGTGGTGTTTGAAGGTGTCATGAAGTAAACATTTTTTACACAGAGTGGTAGGTGCCTGGAATGGGTTAGAAGGGATACGAGTGGTATCAGGCAGTTTGATAGAGTTTGAGTTTTTATATAGACACAGGAATAAGAAGGGAATGGAGAGATATGGATGATACACACGAGGACTTTCAGTATAAACTGGCTTCAAAATTGGCACAACATCATGGGCCAAATTGCCTGTCATAGAAACATAGAAAACCTACAGCACAATACAGGCCCTTCAGCCCACAAAGCTGTGCCGAACATGTCCTTAACTTAGAACTACCCATGCTTACCCATGGCCCTCTATTTTTCTAAGCTCCACGTACCCATCCAGGAGTCTCTTAAAAGACACTATCATTTCCACCTCTACCACTACCGCCAGCAGTCCATTCCACGCACTCACCACTCTCTGCATAAAAAAAACTTACCCCTATTCTCGTAAGGCATCCTCCCCAATCCAGACATCTTCTTTGTAAATCTCCTCTGCACCCTTTCTATAGTTTCCACATCCTTCCTGTAGTGAGGCAATCAGAACTGAGCACAGTACTCTAAGTGGGGTCTGGCCAGTGTCCAAAAGAGCTGCAACATCACCTCTCGGCTCTTAAACTCAATCTACAAGGTCTACTTGTAGAATGCCTTGGAGTTTTCCTTAATTCTGTCCATCAGGGCCTTCTCATGGCCCCTTCTGGCTCTCCTAATTTCCTTCTTAAGCTCCTTCCGAGTAGCCTTATAATCTTCTAGATCTCTAGTTTTTTGAACCTTTCGTAAGCTCTTCTTTTCTTCTTGACAAGATTTACAACAGCCTTAGTCCTATGTTGTATTGTTCTGTTTTATGTTTAAATGGGGATTTGACTGTCTTTTGAAAGATACAGATTTACAAATCTTGTGTTGAGTGTCACCAACATTGTTTCAGGGCAGATCCTTCATCCAGCCTATCAAATACAGTGGCATGCAAAAGTTTGGGCACCCCTGGTCAAAGTTTCTGTTACTGTGAATAGTTAAGCGAGTAGAGGATGAACTGATCTCCAAAAGTCATAAAGTTAAAGCTGAAACATTCTTTACAACATTTTAAGCAAGATTAGTGTATTATTTTTGTTTTGTGCAATTTTAGATTGAAAATAAGGAAAGGAGCACCATGCAAAAGTTTGGGCACCCCAAGAGATTTGAGCTCTCAGGTAACTTTTACCAAGGTCTCAGACCTTAATTAGCTTGTTAGGGCTATGTCTTGTTCACAGTCATCGTTAGGAAAGGCCAGGTGATGAAATTTCAAAGCTTTATAAATACCCTGACTCCTCAAACCTTGTCCCAACAATCAGCAGCCATGGGCTCCTCGAAGCAGCTGCCTAGCACTCTGAAAATTAAAATAAATGATGCCCACAGAGCAGAAGGCTATAAGAAGATAGCAAAGTGCTTTCAGGTAGCCATTTCCTCTGTTTGTAATTTAATTAAGAGATAGCAGTTAACTGGAATGGTGGAGGTCAAGTTGAGGTCTGGAAGACCAAGAAAACTTTCCAAGAGAACTGCTCGCAGGATTGCTAGAAAGGCAAATCAAAACCCCCATTTGACTGCAAAAGACCTTCAGGAAGATTTAGCAGACTTTGGAGTGGTGGTGCACTGTTCTACTGTGCAGCGACACCTGCATAACTATGACCTTCATGGAAGAGTCATCAGAAGGAAACATTTCCTGCATCCTCATCACAAAATTCAGCATCAGAAGTTTGCAAAGAAACATCTAAGCAAGCCTGATGCATTTTGGAAATAAGTCCTGTGGACTGACAAAGTTAAAATAGAACTTTTTGGCTGCAATAAACAAAGGTATGTTTGGAGAAAAAAGGGTGCAGAATTTCATGAAAAGAACATCTCTCCAACTGTTAAGCACGGGGGGTGGATCGATCATGCTTTGGGCTTGTGTTGCAGCCAGTGGCACGGGGAACATTTCAATGGTAGAGGGAAGAATAAATTCAATTAAATACCAGCAAATTCACACCATCTGTAAAAAAAAAAAAAGCTGAAGATGAAAAGAGGATGGCTTCTACAACAGGATAATGATCCTAAACACACCTCAAAATCTACAATGGACTACCTCAAGATGCGCAAGCTGAAGGTTTTGCCATGGCCTTCACAGTCCCCCAACATAAACATCATCGAAAATCTGTGGATAGACCTCAAAAGAGCAGTGCATGCAAGATAACCCAAGAATCTCACAGAACTAGAAGCCTTTTGCAAGGAAGAATGGGTGAAAATCCCCCAAACAAGAATTGAAAGACTCTTTGCTGGCTACAGAAAGCGTTTACAAGCTGTGATACTTGCGAAAGAGGATGTTACTAAGTACTGACCATGCAGGGTGCCCAAACTTTTGCTTAGGGCCCTTTTCCTTTTTTGTTATTTTGAAACTGTAAAAGATGGAAATAAAAAAGTAATCTTGCTTAAAAATATTTTAAAAATGTGTCATCTTTAACTTTATGCCTTTTGGCAATCAGCTCATCTTTTACTTAACTTTTCACAGTAACAGAAATTTTGACCAGGGCTGCCCAAACTTTTGCCTGCCACTGTATATATATTCCACCTCCACTTGTACTACCAATAAATTACAGCCATTAAATTAAACAGAAAATGTAAGTACTATTCCAATGTCCCAATAATTTTTTTTCTCCAAAGTTGCTTACTTCACTGTTCTGGAGAAGAAACAATCCATGGGACACTGCAGGACAATCTTTCAGGTTTGGCGATTAGTGATGAGAAGGGAGCTGAAGATGTTCTGATGATGATAGTGCCCTTTGTCCTTTGATGCTTGGGGATGAGTGTGGTTGTGAGATTTTGCTCATTTATCAGGATCTGGACAAGGACCATGTTTCTTGCCTATCCCTAATTGCCCTTTTAGAAGGTGAAGTGAGTTGACTTAAATCATAAGACATAGGAGACGAATTAGGCCATTCAGCCCATCAAGTCTGCTCCACCATTCCATTTTGGCTGATTTATTCTCCCTCCCAACCCTATTTTCCTGCCTTCTCCCCATAACCTTTGATGCCGTTACTAATCAAGAAGTTATCAAACTCTTTTTTAAATATACTTAATAACTTGGCCTCCACAAGCATCTGTGGCAATGAGTTCCACAGATTCACCACCCTCTGGCTAAAGTAATTCCTCATCTCTTTCTAAAAGGACATTCTTCTATTCTGAGACTGTGCCCTCTGGTCCTAGGCACTGGGCTGTTGGGTAGTGAGTCACTCACCACAGGATACCCAGCCCCTGCCCTGCCCTCAGACACCTGGTCCTTGCATGTTTGGCCCCATTAAGTTACCACGCCAACACTCCTTGCAAACTGAAGCACAAACAGTAAGTGAACATTGTTCTCTTTGTCTCAAGGTCCAAAGTACAGACTCTTGAAAATATTTTGCTTCAGATAAGAACTGATTGTAGAACACAATGAGTAGAGGCCAGTGGCCAAATTTTGTTCGCCCCATTGTGCAGTGGCTATGAAGGCTTGTCTGGCAGTCTGCTACCTGTCCAACATCCCAATACTGTCCAGTGAGACTTTATTCACCACTTTTTAACAAAACAGAAGCAAAGTTATATGATGTGGAGCTTTGGGTTTAAGATTCTGCACTCAGTGACTACTTTCTTAGGCTCACATATACGCCTACATGTTAGTGCGAATATCTAATCAGCAGCTCAATGCATAAAAGCATGCAGACATGGTCAAGAGGTTTAGTTTTTGTTCAGACTGAACATCAGAATGGAGAAGAAATGTGATCTGGGTGAGTTTGACAGTGGAATTATTGTTGGTGCCAGACAGGGTGTTTTGAGTATCTCAGAAACTGCTGATCTCCTGGGATTTTCACACACAACAGTCTCTGGAGTTTACAGAGAATAATGTGAAAAACACAAGAAAAAACATCCAGTGAGTGGCAGTTCTGTGGGTGAAAACACCTCGTTAATGAGAAAGGTCAGAGGAGAATGGCCAGGAAGGTTCAAGCTGACAGGAAGGTGACAGTAACTCAAATAACCTCACGTTACAACAGTGAGTGAGGAAGAGTATCCCTGAATGCACAACATGTTGAACCTTGAAGTGGATGTGTACAGCAGCAGAAGACCACACCACATTCCACTCCTGTACCTAATGAAGTGGCCACTGAGTGTAATTTTTCGAGGAGAGAGTAAGTTGAGGGAGGTGAAGATTCCACTGCTGGCAGATTTTGGGACAGAGTAGGACTTTACTGATTACTCCCATGTCAAGTGTCTTGGGACATCTTCTTGGAGCCTTGTCAACACAAGCTGTTGTTGAGATAGCTTCAAGTTTGGAGTGTCTGGATCTCATTTCTGTGTGCCTATGCCCAATATGTTTATGAAAATGTGGAATTCTGAACCTTGCCTTTTGAGACTGGCAATGGGATGAAGGAGACAAAACCTGTCTACATCCTTTCTTGGTGTTTTGAGGAACAACTTGTTTGCTGCCGTTTTAACTTGTTGATAAATGCATCAGGACACAGCCTGGCCCTCAAGTAATCTCTCCCTGCCAAATTCATCTGTCAAAATAGCAAATAATGAAAAAAACTCTCCCTAAATGTAAATATTGTTTTCTAGTCTAAAAGGGAGCATGCTGCCTGTTTGCTCTCTCCAGCTGAAACAACAGTTTGCTCCAAATGCAGTAAATGAGTAGTCCACTGTGATTGGAGCAAGGAACAGGGCATACTGCCTTGCTGCTGGAAATAACAATTCACCTGTTTCACAATATGATCCATTTTAACCCTCTCTTTAGCTATAATGAGAGGGTTCTGGTTTAAGGTGCACTCCAGAAACTTGCAGATTTCACATGCTGTTGACCTGTAGAGGGGAGCTTGCAGTACCAGAGATGCAGTCATAGACTTCTACAGCTTTTTTTAAAATCAAGATGCCCATCCAAGTTAGTCTGTTTGGGTTGCCTCCAATCTGACAACATGGAACATTGATATCTCTTAACTTTCAGTAATTACACCCTCTTCATCACTTTTCCTCATCTGCTCATCACCTCCCTCTGGTTCCACTCCTTTCCCTTCTTCTTCCATGGTCCACTGTCCTCTCCTCTCAGATTCCATCTTCAGCCCTTTATCTCCTCCACCTATCCCCTCCCAGCTTCTCACTTCATTCCTCTCCCACCCATCCACCCACCTTCCTTCACACTTGGTCTCAGCTATCACCTGCAGCTTCCCCTCCTTCCCCACCCCCCACCTTGTTCCAACTTTTTGCCTTTCTCCATGGACAAAAACAGTAAATGCAGGAAAGAGTAGTTTTTAGGGAGTTTTTGTTGAAAAATTATCTGCATTGACTTTACTCAGATTGCTGAAAGGCAAATATATTAAGGAGCAACAAACATTCTGCGGGAAGAACCTTGGGTCGTGCAGTGTCTGTTGGGAGGAAAGGAATTGGTAATGTTCCAGGATCCCTGCATCGGGACTCGTACAAAGTTGATGCAGGCTTTTGGCCTAAAACAACAACATCTCCTTTCTCCCACAGATGCTGCTCAATCCGCTGAATTCCTCCAGGAAATTGTTTGTTGGAGACACAAGGGACTGTTGGTGCTGGTATCTTGGGGGGGGGGGGGGGGACCCAATTCTATGTTTTAAGCTTGATTGGCAGAGGTATTTCTCAATCACCTGCATTCTGGCTGAAACACTGTGATTGCATTTCCTCTTTCTGAATTTGTAGAACAAGTTTAAGGGGACTGCCCATCAGTGCAAGTTTGTTTATTGCTCAACCTGAAATTAAAGTTCAAAGTAAATTTATTATATATGTATGTATATGTCACCATATACTACCCTGAGATATATTTTCTTGTAGGCATTCACAGTGGAACAAGTTTTCAATAGAATCAATGGAAAAACTACACACATAGTGCAAATACACCCAATGTGCAAATGAAGACAAACTGAATACAAAAAAATCAATAAACAAGTTATAAATAGAGAATATGGGTTGTAATAAATAATATTGAAGGTGAAATTATTTATTTCATGTTCAACGGGTTAATATGTGACCAATTAACCTAGTAATTCATACATCTTTAGACTGTGGGAAGAACCCAGAGCACCCATTAGAAATATAAGAGGTCACAGGAAGAACATACAAGCTGCTTGCAGACAGCAGCAAGGATTGAACCCATGTCACTGGTGCTGTAATAGCTACCTGCTACCATGCCACAAATGTACTTATCTTGTCCTTCATCAGTAAACTGGCCATTCATTCTTTATCAGCTGTGAAACACCAGATTCCCACTGGAAATGAATACAAGTCATGTGTAACCCCCTGTGTCGCCTCAGGCTCGCTCAGCTCATTCTCATCTAGGGGGAGCAGCCTTTGGCCCCGCCCAACTGGGTAATCAGCTGGTGTGGATGCTGTGCGATGTCCCCGCCTCGCCAAAAAACAGACAGTACACCATATGTGATTAAATGATTACAATTTATAAAGATTACTATAACTAAGTGATTAATAACGATACAGTATATATGAAGGAAAAGAAAGTAAAGGCGCCAAACTTATCAAAGTCCAACCCACTTCGTGCACAACCGTTGGAGCTCAATTAACGAAGTCTTCTGGCCACCATTTGATCCCCTCCGAACGTCCTCGACTTGCAGCTCAGGACCACCTGAAGTGGTCAACCAAGCACATCTATCTTCGTCTCCTCTCCTCGGGGTACCTCCTGACCTTGGACCCCTGCTTGGGGTCCATTCCTCACCCAGTTTACAGCATCGCGTCCTCTCTCTCTCACCCCCTCATGCCGATCTCCCCAAAATGCCCGCCAACAATAGCTTACAGATTCAGAAAAAAGAACAACATTAATCCCAATTGGTTTGCAAAGGAATACCATTCTCGTTATCAGTAAATTTTAACCCAAACAAGCTTCCAGCACTCTCTCGTAACAAAGAAGCATTCCTACTTTTAACAAAGCAAAGAAGCCTTTTGATTAACATACGCAGTAACAAAGAAAAAGAAGAAACCCCCTTTACACATGCAATTGACAGAGGATTTTAATCCCAGTGAGATCCAGCATACAATTTGGCTGTTCTAATTTTAAGCACAATCATGCTTCTAAATGTTGATGGGGTGGTGAACTAGTAGTTAAACTGACACAGAGTACGTCAGTTGACTAACTTGTTTAAAACTACTTAAAAGGAAAGTGCACATACACAATATACTGGAGGAACTCAGCAGGTTAGGCAGCATCTGTGGAGGGAAGGAGTTTGAAAGAGACTTGAGGGGTGTACAGGATTAAGAAAGATTAGCTTTGTCACGTGTACATTGAAGCATACAGTGAAATGTGCCATTTGTGTTGAGGATGTGCTGGGGGTAGCCTACAAATGTTGGCACACTTCAGCACTAGAATAGCACACCCACAACTCACTAACCTGAACCTGTGTGTCTTTGGAATGTGGGAGGAAAGCAGAGCACCTGGGGAGGAGGTACAAATTCCTTACAGATAGTGGTGGGAATTGAATCCCAATTTTACAGCTGTGATGTGTTCATGCTCTCATGTCTGGCTTGTGGAGATGGTGTTTTATATCCAGTGCCTTGAGATACCAGTTGCAGCTCATGAAAGGGCAGAGTCCAGTCAGGGTGCTGCCTACTAAACAATGAGTTTTGTGCGGAGTCCTCAAACACCTTTTCCTTCAATTGACCAGAAGCTGTTCTGGTGCATTGAAACCAATTGAATTTCGTCAAGGTCTCCCTTTGATGTGAAGTGACTTCTGAGATGTGGGAAGGTGTTCACTTTTTTCAGAGGTTACTCAAACCTTGGCAGCCAATGAGGTTTGAGTAACCTCTGAAAAATGAGTCCTGCCGAAGGGTTTCAGCCTGAAACGTCGACTGTACTCTTTTCCTAGATGCTGCCTGGCCTGCTGAATTCCTCCAGCATTTTGTGTGTGTTGCTTGGATTTCCAGCATCTACAGATTTTCTCTTGTTCTCAGTAGTTAATGCTTTGCATTTACACACCCTTAGTGATTGAGCTGCAAGTTATCATCAATGCTTTCCCCAATATATGAAGGATTTGGAGGCTTTGCAGAGGGTGCAGAAGAGGTTTCCCAGAATGCTACCTGGATTAGAGAGCATTTGCTGTGAGGAGAGGTTGAATCTTATAAACTTTCAAGTCTCCTCTGCAGCTCCGTAGAAAACAACCCAAGTTTGTCCAGAGGTATAGGTAGAGGAGGCAGCCAGTAATCTTTGTCCCAGGGTCAAAATGTCTAATTCTAGAGGGCGTGCAATTAAGGTGGTAGGAGGCAAGTTCAAAGGAGATGTGTGAGACAAGCTTTTTTTTTAACACAGTGGATGCCTGGGATGTGCTGCAATGGGTGGTAGTAGAGGCTAATATGACAGGGGTGTTTAAGAAGCTCTTAGATAAGCACATCTGGTATGGAGGTGCCACTGCACAGGATTGGAAAATGCTGCAGAGGCTTGTAAACCCAACCAGCTCCATCATGGGCACAAACCTCCCCTCCATCAAGAAAATCTTCAAAAGGCGATGCCTCAAAAAGGTAGTAACCATCATTAAGGACCCCCATCATCCAGAACATGCCCTCTCCTCATGCTACTATCAGAGAGGATGTACAGGGGCTTGAAGACACACATAACATTTTAGAAACCACTTCTTCCCCTCTGCCATCAGTTTTCTGAATGGACACTTCAGAAATCCTACTTTTACACTTCTTGGGCTCATCAGGTGCTTCGGGTCTTTCAACATCAGACACTCTTGCCCAGGTGACCCAGCCAGGATTGATGAGGCCCTGGCTTGTGTCCCAGCAGCATTGGTCCATGGGTCACACCTCTTGATCCACAGCCATCTTAAGGCTCACTCAGCAGCCTCTGTGACATTCCTGATGGCTCTTTTCTTTGCAGCCTCTGTAATGTCAAGGAGGGAGTAGGCCCTGCAGAATGAGTAGCCAGTACAACCTCTACACCTCACCTCTATAGGTTCACAATATGCCCTCCAGCCCGGTCTCTGGCACTGCTCTACCAGCTCCTGGTATTTGGCCTCCTTGCGCTTGATCACCTCCTCAATCCAGTCTTCCCAAGCACTTTATTGTTGCCGTAAAGCAACAGATTTCACAAAGTACTGTATGCCAATGATAATAAACCAGATCTGATTCACATGAATATGCAGAGAATGGAGGGCTTTGCACTTGTGTAGGCAGAAGGGAATAACTTAGTAGACTTTCAATTACCGTAGATTCCGGATTTTAAGCCGCTACTTTTTTCCCACATTTTGAACAGCTTTGAACTCTGCGGCCTTTAATACGAAGCGGCTAATACATGGTTTTTTTTCATGCCGCCAAAAACATTTTGCCTCGTAACAGTAGACCAATAAAATTGATGAGTAGTTCACAGAGGTCCAATGAAATTGTACGATAAATCAAGCGCACTTTCACAATTAAATTATTGTAAATCAGTCATTTGTACTCACCCTCATCAACATGGAAAACACTCGAAGAAAAGCATTGTGCTGCCTTTATGGCAGTTATTTAGTTTATAATATTTTCGCTTAGTAATTCATTTGTTAGTTAAAGTTAGAACTGTTTTAACTATATTTGTTTTCTGTACTACATCGCGGGATGCTATGACGTCACACCCGGTTTCGCCGCGTCTTGTGGGATACCGGTTTGCGATAAACGGGAAGGAGGGGGGCGAGCGGCGGAGCGAAAACGCTGCTTTTAAGTTAAAGGCGATCAATAACTTTTCCTGGTAGGCTGCAGTATATATATTTTTTACCAGTCGTTAGGAGATATTGGAATGTTGTTCAGTAAAGAAGTATACGCAACGTATATTTAAAAGTAGCCGCGTTACAGGCACGGTTCGAAAAAAAGCATTTGCAATATGTATTTGTTTATGTTACCATATGGATTTAATTAAAAGTTAAAAAATCCTCACGTGTAATATCTTTCTGTGTAAATATCTCATATTACAACGTGGGACACCTGTGGCCGAAAATCCGGTGCGGCCTGTACAAGTAAAAAATTGATTTTATTTCTAAAATTAGAGCCAGCGGCTTTTAATCAGGTGCGCTCTGTAGTCCGGAATCTACGGTAATTATTTCATTATTTCAGCATAACATTGTGGGCCAAAGGGACTGTTCCTCTGTTGTGCCATTCTGTGTTCTTTCACTGAGGCATACAATCTCTGCAAGATAAATCTCTTCATCCAGCTTGCTCCCACAGCACCTTGCTATTATAAGACCATGAGACATACACTTAGTGGCCCCTTTATTAGATACAGGAAGTACTTAATAAAGTGGCCACTGAGTGTATGTCTCATGGTCTCCTGCGTAGCCCATCCATGTCAAGGTTTGACATGTTGTGCATTCAGAGATGCTCTTCTGCACACCACTGTTGTAACGTGTGGTTATTTGAGTTACTGTCACCTTCCTGTCAGCTTGAACCAGTCTGGCCATTCTCCTCTCACCTCTCATTAATGAGGTGTTTTTGCCCACAGAACTGCCGCTCACTGGATGTCTTTTTTTGTCTTTTGCCCCATTCTCTGTAAATTCTAGAGTCTGTTGTGTGTGAAAATCCCAGGAGATCAGCAGTTTCAGGGATACTCAAACCACCCTGTCTGGCACTTAGATCACATTTCTTCCCCATTCTGATGTTTGGTCTGAACAACAACTGAACCTCTTGACCATGTCTGCATGCTTTTATGCATTGAGTTGCTGCCACATGATTAGATATTTGTATTAATGAGGTGTACAAATGTACCTAATAAAGTGGCCACTGAGTGTTTTTGTACAAAGAAACACATCATAACACATAGTTAAATGCAAGATTAGTTTGTCACATGTACATCAAAACATACAGTGAAATGTGTCATTTGCGTCATCGATGTGCTGGGGACAGCCAGCAAGCGTCACCACACTTCTAGCACCAACATAACCTGCCCACAACTCACTAACACTAACCTGTATGACTTTGGAACATGGGAAAAAACTGCAGTACCCGCGTGGTCACAGAGAGAACATACAAACCCCTAACAGTGACGGGAATTGAACTTGGGTCGCTGGCGCCATAACTGCCGCTCACTGGATGATTTTTGTTTTTCACACCATTCTCTGTAAACTCTAGAGACTGTTGTGCGTGAAAATCCCAGGAGATCAGCAGTTTCTGAGACACTCAAACCACCCTGTCTGTCACCAACAATCATTCCAGGGTCAAAGTCACTTAGATCACATTTCTTCCCCATTCTGATGTTTGGTCTGAACAACAACTGAACCTCTTGACCATGCCTGCATGCTGTTATGCATTGAGTTGCTGTCACATGATTGGCTGATTAGATATTTGTGTTAACGAGCAGATGTTTAGGTGTGCCTAATAAAGTGGCCACTAAGTGTGGCAGCAGAATTGGAACAATTGGCGTTCATCTTGTGACCCAGCATTGAATGGTTCTTGGTATCTGAGCCTTATGATCATCTCAAGAGCGCATCCAGGTTCTTGTTAAATGTGATTTAACTTCAGTGGTTGGTAAGTTGAGGGAGAAGATCCTGAGAGGCAGGATTTATGAACATTTGTATAGGTATAATATGATTAGGAATAGTCAGCATGGCTTTGTCAAAGACAGGCCGTGCCTTACGAGCCTGATTGAATTTTTTGAGGATGTGACTAAACACATTGATGAAGGAAGAGCAGTAGATGTAGTGTATATGGATTTCAGCAAGACATTTGATAAGGTACCCCATGCAAGGCTTATTGAGAAAGTGGGGAGGCATGGGATCCAAGGGGACCTTGCTTTGTAGATCCAGAACTGGCTTGTCCACAGAAGGCAAAGAGTGGTTGTAGATGGGTCATATTCTGCATGGAGGTCAGTGACCAGTGGTGTACCTCAGGGATCTGTTCTGGGACCACTTCTCTTGGTGAGTTTTATAAGTGACCTGGATGAGGAAGTTGAGGGATGGGTTAGTAACTTTGCTGATGACACAAAGGTTGGGGGTGTTGTGGATAGTGTGGAGGGCTGTCAGAGGTTACAGCGGGACATTGATAGGATGCAAAACTGGGCTGAGAAGTGGCAGATGGAGTTCAACCCAGATAAGTGTGAGGTGGTTCATTTTGGTAGATCAAATATGATGGCAGAATATAGTATTAATGGTAAGACTCCTGGCAGTGTGGAGGATCAGAGGGATCTTGGGGTCCAAGTCCAGCTCAAAGCAGCTGCGCAGGTTTACTCTGTGGTTAAGAAGGCATACGGTGTATTGGTCTTCAATTTAGGAGCCGAGAGGTAATGTTGTAGCTATATAGGACCCTGGTCAGACCCCACTTGGAGTACTGTGCTCAGTTCTGGTCACCTCACTACAGGAAGGATGTGGAAACCATAGAAAGGGTGCAGAGGAGATTTACAAGGATGTTGCCTGGATTGAGGAGCATGCCTTATGAGAATAGGTTGAGTGAACTCGACCTTTTCTCCTTGGAGCGACGGAGGATGAGAGGTGACCTGAAAGAGGTGTATAAGATGATGAGGGGCATTGATCATGTGGATAGTCAGAGGCTTTTTCCTAGGGCTGAAATGGCTAATACGAGAGGACACAGTTTTAAGGTGCTTGGAAGTAGGAACAGAGATGTCAGGGGTAAGTTTTTTTACACAGAGAGTGGTGAGTGTATGGAATGGGCTGCCGGCAACGGTGGTGGAGGCAGATACAATAGGGTCTTTTAAGGACTCCTGGATAAGTACATGGAGCTTAGAAAAATAGAGGGCTATAGGTAACTCTAGGTAATTCCTGAAGTAAATACAGGTAAGGCACAACACGCTGGAGGAACTCAGCAGGTCAAGCAGCATCCGTGGAAACGAGCAGTCAATGTTTCGGGCTGAGACCCTTTGTCAGGACTGAAGAGAGAGGGGGCAGGGGCCCTATAAAGAAGGTGGGGGGAGGGTAGGAAGGAGAAGGCTGGTAGGTGCCAGTTGAAAGACCAATCAGAGGAATGATCAAGGGGTGGGGGAGGAGAAGCAGGGAGCGGATAGGCAGGAAAGGTGAAGAAGGAATGTAAGGGGAAAGCACTATGGGTAGTAGAAGGCGGCAGAATCATGAGAGAGGTGATAGGCAGCTGGAGGAGGAGGCAGAGTGAAACTGGGATGGGGGAAGGGAGAGGGAGGAAATTACCGGAAGTTGGAGAATTTAATGTTGATGCCGAGGGGCTGGAGTCTACCCAGACGGTATATGAGGTGTTGCTCCTCCAACCTGAGTTTGGCCTCATCATGGCAGTAGAGGAGGCGATGTATGGACATATCCGAATGGGAATGTGAAGCAGAGTTGAAGTGGGTGGCAACCGGGAGATCCTGTTTGTTGTGGCGGACGAGGTGGAGGTGCTCAATGAAGCGGTCCCCCAATCTGCATCGGGTCTCACTGATGTAGAGGAGGCCGCACCGGGAGCACCGGATGCAATAGATGACCCCAACAGACTGACAGGTGAAGTGTTGCCTCACCTGGAAGGACTGTTTGGGGCCCTGAATGGTGGTAAGAGAGGAGGTGTAGGGACAGGTGTAGCACTTACATTTGCAGGGATAAGTGCCAGGAGGGAGATCTGTGGGGAGGGAACAATCCCTGTGGAAAGTAGGGAGGGAAAGATGTGCTTAGTGGTGGAAGATGGCAGAAGTAGCAGGGGAAAAATTTGCTGGATCCGGAGGCTGATGGGGTGGTAGGTTAGGACAAGGGGAACTCAGTCCCTGTTGAGGTGACGGGAGGATGGGGTGAGGGCCGAAGTGCAGGAAATGGAGGAGATGAGGGTGAGGGCATCATTGGTGACAACAGAAGGGAAACCACGATCCTGAAAGAAAGAGGACATTCGAGATGTCCTGGAATGGAAAGCCTCATCCTGGGAACAGATGCGGTGGAGACGGAGGAACTGGAAATAGGGAATAGCATTTTTGCATGTGGCAGGGTGGGAAGAGGTACGCCAAACGCCTCTATTGGCAGGTATACCCTGCCAAATGCAAAAATACCAGCCACCAAGCACATCTTTCCCTCTCTCCCCCACTTTCTGCTTTCCGCAGGGATCGCTCCCTACACTACCCCCTTGTCCATTTGTCCCTCCCCACTGATCACCCTCCTGGCACTAATTCTTGTTAGCAGAACAAGTGCTACATCTGCCCCTACACCTCCTCCTTCACTACCATTCAGGGCCCAAACAATCCTTCCAGGTGAGGTGACACTTCACCCGTGAGTCTGTTGTAATCATATACTGTGTTCGGTGCTCCCAGTGTGACCTCCTGTATATCGATGAGACCCGACATAGATTGGGAGACTGCTTCATGAGCACCTACACTCTGTCCATCAGAAAAAGCAGGGTCTCCCATTGGCCATTCATTTCAATTCTACTTCGCATTCCCATTCCAACATGTCAGTCCATTGCCTTCTCCACTGCTGCGATGAGGCCACTCTCAGGTTGAAGGAACAACACCTTATATTCCATCTGGGTAGCCTCTAACATTGATTTCTCAAGCTTCCGCTAATGGCCCCCCCCTTTCACCACTCCCCAATCCCATTCCACCCCCCTCACGTGATCTCCTTACTGGCCCATCATCTGCATCTGCTGCTCTGCCACCTTCTCTTCCTTCCTTGGCCTTCTATCCTCTCATATTAGGTTCCCCTTTCTCCAGCCCTGTATCTCTGTCAGCTATCAACTTCGCAGCTCTTTACTTCACCCCTCCACCCCCCACCTAGTTTTACCTATCACTCTGTGGTTCTTCTTCCACTCCCCTCACCTTCTTAATCTGACTTATCATTTTTTTTTCTCAAGTCCCAATGAAGGGTTTCAGCCCGACATATCGACTGTAGATGTCGACATTTCCATAGATGCTACCTGTCCTGCTGAGTTCCTCCAGCATTTTGTGTGTGTTGCTGGGATTTCCAGCATCTGCAGATATTCTCTTATTTCTGATGACTTTATTTTTCCTTTTTGATTTTTGCTGAATTTAAGTACTGAAATGCCTAATCCTCAGTGCCTGGCTGCCCTCTCATACTCCAAAAGTTGACTTCATTTCAACCAGTGAATGTCTGATATCTCACTGAAACTATTCCCAGTGAGAGGTGAGGTTACAATGGGGTTCAAATCTGTCTTTGCACAGATAATTAAACACTTTGGGGGTGGGTATAAAAAGGTTTGCTGTGAAGATTTAACAATATTTTCAATGTTTTGCTCGGGGGGGGGGCAGTTAAAACTTTGAAATGGAGACAAATCTGTTGAAAATTTGATGTGTAATTAGGCAGCCCCTGCTTGCATGACTCCTGACAAGTTCCATACACTTCTTGCTTGCTACAGTCTACAGATTTATTTTCTTCCTGAGCTGTTGAAATATGCCCTATCATCCTTTTTTGGGAGCAAGCTGGAATTGGCCAAAACTCTGTGTTGAACATATAACACTGGGTGATCCTAACTAGTTTATTTGGAGCGTTTCTGTTGAAGCCTGTGGGCAGCTAGTGCTGTGTTTTGACAGGAGCTTTGCATACTTGTCAGAAGTGATTTCCAAAATAGGGAATGAGGGAGCCCAGCTTCTTCCTGAGATGCTCCATCCCTCGCATTTCTTGTACATCATGCTGACTTGGTGCCTGCTAGAACCATTCCATGGTTGATCGTGAAGACCTCTGCAGCAGAGACGAGTGTTTTATCAAATGCCCATTTACAGAGGCAGTTTGGCACAAGGAGAGGGTAGAGTAAGACATAGTCTTCCCTCTCTAAACTTATAAAGATTAAAGATTAGCTTTATTTGTCACATTTATATTGAAACATATAGTGAAATGTGTTGTTCCTGTCAAAGACGAACACAGTCCGAGGTAGTGCTGAAGGCAGCCCACAAGTGTCACTATGCTTATGGCACCAATGTAGCACCCAGAGGAAATCTACGTTGTCATGGGGAGAATATACAAGCTCTTTATGGCAGTGGAATTGAACCTTGGTCCCTGACGCTGTAATAGCATTATGCTGACAGTACACTCGTGTATAAAGTTTTATATTTCTACTCGGTGTCATTGCTGGACATGTGATACCCAAATGAAAACTCCGCACTTGGAGTCTTCTGTAGAGTTTTGATTGCCCTGTTTATAGGAAAATTCAAAGTAAATTTATGGTGACTATGTACTTAGACAATATAAGCTCCAAGATTCAATTTCTTGTGATCATTTGCAGTAAATCCAAGAAACATAATTGTATCAATAAAAGATGGATGAACAACCAGTGCGCAAAAGACAACAAACTGTAAATACAAAACGAAAGAAATAATAATAAATAAAAAGCAATAAATAATGAGAACATGAGATGCAGAGTCCTTGAAAGTGACTCCATTGATTGTGGGAACATTTCAATGATGGGGCAAGTGAAGTTGAGTTATCTCCTTCGGTTCAGGAGCCTGATGATTGAGGGGTTGTAACTGTTTCTGAATATGGTGGTGTGGCTCCTGAAGCTCCTGCACTTTCTTCCTGATGGTAGCAGTGAGAAGAGAGCATGACCTGGGTGGTGGAGTCCCTGGTGAATGCTGCTTTCCTGCAACAGCGTTTCTTGTAGATGTGCCCAATAATGAGGAGGGCTTTACCCATGATGGACTGGGCTGTATCCACTAAGACATTATCAAACTGGAAATATTGCCAAGAAGATTTACAAACATGTTGCCAGAACTTGAAGGACCAAGTTACAGGGAAAGATTGAGCAGGCGAGGACTTTATTTCTTAGAATATAAAAGGTGAAAAGTGATTTATGTAAGTTTATAAAATCACGAGAGACATAGGTAGGTTAACACAAACCTTTCCTTCCCCCGCCCTGGGAAAGGGTATCAAAAACTAGGGGGTATAGGTTTAAGGTGAGAGGAGAAAGTTTTAAAGAGACCTGAGGGGTAATTTTATGCAGAGAACAAGCTCCCTGAGGAAGTGGTTGAGGTAGGTACAATGACAAATGGACAGGTACGTGGATAGTAAAGCTCTACAGGGATTTAGACCAAATGTAGGCAAATGAGACTAGCTCATTAGGTAGGCATCTTAATTAGCATGATGAACTGAACTGAGTTGAGAGGCCATTCTCTGTGTTGTGTTACTCTTTGAAGATCCTGGCTATTTTGGGGTAGGGTACTCTGGGTTAGAGAAGTTGGATTGAGTGTGGGCTCAGGAGGTTCCAATAGCCAAAGTGATTCTGGATGTTCCTTATGTAGGGAGACACAGATTAGGGAAATGAAAAATTAAGGCCATTGGCAGACCAGACAAAAATGACCTGGAGAATTTTTATTTTATGTAGTGAGTGGCTGGGAAGTGAAATATATTGTCGGGGGTTTTAGGAATACATTTAAAGGAGAATTTGAAAGGAAAGACCTTGGAGGCTGAGGCAGTGGGATTTGTTGGATATCTTGAGCACAGAGCTGGTAGAATTTTGATGGGTCAGTTGGCTTTTTTTTTGTCATTGAGGTCTGCAGCGATGCTGTCATCACCCATCCATCACAGAATGTTGGTGTCCCAACTGCTTGTCGAGCCATTTCCAAGGGTTGGAGTCAAGACATACATGCAGACTGGATAAGGGACAGAAGGTTTCCTTTCCCAAGGAGAATTCAATAGAGTCACACAGCAATGTAGCATGGATACAGGCCATTTGGTACAACAAATACATGCTGACCACAGTGCCCATCTATCTAGCCCTAATTTCCTGCATTCGGCTCATATCCCTCTAAGACCTCAACCCTCCCTCTGTGGACCTATCTACGTGCTTATCCACAAGTTATTACTCTACTACCATCAGGCTTCTGAACCGGTGTGGATAACTTCACTCAGCTCAACGCTAACTGATTTCACAACTTATGGACTCACTCTATAACTTATGTTCTCAGTATTATTTAATTATGTATTATTATTTACATGATTTGTCTTTTGCAAATTGGTTGTTTGTCAGTCTTTGTTATTTATAATTTTTCATATATTCTATTGTATTTCTTTATTTTCCTAAGCTCCATGTACCCATCTAAGAGTCTTAAAAGACCCTATTGTATCCACCTCCACCACCACCACTGGCAGCATATTCCATGCACCCAATCCCACTTCTCTAACCCAGGGTACCCTACCCAAAATAGCCAGGACCTTCAAAGAGTAACACAACACAGAGAATGGCCTCTCAGCTCAGTTCAGTTCATCATGCTAATTAAGTATTCGCAAAAAAATGAATCTGAAGGTAGAATATGGTGACATGTACATAATTTGACAACAAATTTACTTTGACTTCTTAAATGATACTATTGTATCTATCTTAACCATTTCCTTTAATGAGCAAGATGAATTTTGAGAGGGATAGATAGAGCAGACAGTATCTTTTTCCCAGCGTTGAAATATTTACAAGGATGTTGCCTGGATTGGAGAGCGTACCGTGTGAGAATAGGTTGAATGAACTTGGCCTTTTCTCCTTGGAGCGACGGAAGATGAGAGGTGACCTGACAGAGGTGTATAAAATGATAAGGGGCATTGATCGTCTAGGTAGCCAGAGGTTTTTATTTCCCAGGGGTGAAATGGCTAACACGAGGGGGCATAGTTTTAAGGTGCTTGGAAGTACGTATGGGAGGGAATGTCAAAGGTAAGTTTTTCACACAAAGAGTGGTGGGTGCATGGAATATGCTGCCAGTGGTGGTGGTGGAGGTGGATACAATAGGGTCTTTTAAGAGACTCTTAGATGGGTACATGGAGCTTAGGAAAATAGAGCGCTATGCAGTAGGGTAATTCTAGGCAGTTTCTAGAGTAGGTTACATGGTCGGCACAACATTGTGGGCTGAAGGACCTGTAATGTGTTGTAGGTTTCTATGTTCTATGTTCATTCCAAGTGAGAGGAGGCAAGTTCAAAGGAGATGTAAGGGCAAGTTTTTTTTACACAGAGTGGTGGATGCTGGGAATTTGGTGGGAATTAAACTTCTGCCTGTGGATCAATAGTCCAAATCTTTGGGTAATTAGTCTAGTAACTTAACCATTGTGTCCTATATTCTTTTTGCTGCCATGAAAGCACCTGGCCTGTCCCATTCATAGCTCTGATCTCCACAAGGGAGAGACAGAAGTATTCCTGGTCCTAACTTGCAGTCAGTGTTGGGTGCATCCATGGCTCTGCTGCACACTCTCACTATTAGCCAAGGGAGTGGATGGCATCTAATTGCAGCTGAAGGTGGAGGGAGTGATTTCAGATAATGCAGACTATGCTGTGGCTTGTTTTCATTCTCTTCCACGCCCTGTATGCTCCATTAGCCCTGGATGGAAAGAATAGCAAAATCCTGAGGAAAGTGTTGAGCAGTTTTGCTAGTTAAAGAATAACTAATATTCTGATTTTTTTAAATGTTGTTCACACGTTCAGAATATCCAGGTAGCTTAAAACCAATGGATTATCTTGGGTTGGGTTTTAGGCTGTGATACCGGGAAGAACTCGCTCCCTTGACTGATCCTGAGCACAGTGTCTTGATATTTTTGACAGAGCAGCCAAGAGAACTTAGTTTAACATCACATGCAAATAGCATCTCACATTTTGCAGATCTCAGTACTGAACTACAAAGTCAGACTACTTTCTTTCTCAAATGGTTGAAACCAATAAAGTGTTTCCAACTGAGCCACAGTCTGATTTTTAAAAACAAAAGATCATAAGATACAGGAGCAGAATTAGGCCGTTCAGCCTATTGAGTCTGCTTTGCCATTCCATCATGGCTGATTTATTATCCCGCTCAACCCCATTCTACTGCCTTCTCCCCATAACCTTTGACACCCTGACTAATCAAGAACCTGTCAATCTCTTCTTTAAATATTCCCAATGACTTAGCCTCCGCTGTCATCTGTGGCAATGAATTCCACAAGAAATTCTTCCTCATCTCTGTTCTAAATGGACATCACTCTATTCTGAGGCTGTGCCCTCTGGTCCTCAACTCCCCCACTACAGGAAGCATCCTCTCAACATCCACTCTATATCTAGGCCTTTCAATAATTAATATGTTTCAATGGGATTCCTTCTCATTCTTCTAAATTCCAGCAAGTACCAGCCCAGAGCCATCAAATGTCTTCGTACCTTAACCTTTTCATTCTTCTGATCATCCTTGTGAACCTCCTCTGAACCCTCTCCAATGCCAGCACATCCTTTCTTGATAAGGAGTTCAAAACTGCTCACAATACTCCAAGTGTGATCTCACCAATATCTTATAAAACCTCAGTTACAGAGAGACTACGGTCTGGTTTTAAAGTGCTTAACGCTAAAGTGATTCACCAGATCTGATTCAGGTAATGTTCCCCAAAATGAAGGCCAAAGATTCTAATGCAGGAGTTCTGAACCTTTTTTTATGACATGGAGGCTTACCATTAACCCCTTGTCTAACAGAAGGCCTCCCTGTATACCAATGGATTTATAGAATGAGCAAATTGATAAGGGCAGTGAGCTAGGAAGTATGAACAAGTCCAGGTTGTGGTTAGATACATTCCAAGGAGATTGTGGTTTTTGACTTAAGTGGGTAAATGGGACTGAGTATTGTTATTGATTGTTTATTTGGGTTGTTTTGGCAATGTTATTCCCAGCAATCTTTATCCTCCCACTAAGGGAGGATGACTAGGCAAGCCACAGCAATAACCACAGCTTGGCTGCTGTCCATTGCCTCCTCCAGTTGATCTAGATAAGGCTGGAGGAGGTATTGCTGGCAGGAACTGGTATGATGCAGGTTCAATCCCAACAGAGTATGAAGATCATAAAGTTGATTCCATTACTGGTGTCAGTGAAAATAACTAGGGCCTTCCTTCAATATCTTGGGAGCCTATTGGACCGTGACTAATTACGCTGACAAGCCTTGTTGTTTTGTTCTTAGAAACATAAAAAGCCTACTGCAGAATACAGGCCCTTCGGCCCACAATGCTGTGCCAAACATGTACTTACTTTAGAAATAACCGAGGGTTACCCATAGCCCTCTATTTTTCTAAGCTCCATGTACCTATCCAAGAATCTCTTAAAAGACCCTATCGTATCCACCTCCACCACAATCGCCAGCACCCCATTCCACGCACTGACCACTCTCTGTGTAAAAAAAAAAACTTATCCCTAACATCTCTCTGTACCTACTTACAAGCAACTTAAAACTGCCCACTCGTGTTAGCCATTTCAGCCCTGGGAAAAAGCCTCTGATTATCCACACGATCAATGCCCTTCATCATCTTATACACCTCTATCAGGTCACCTCTCATCCTCTGTCGCTCCAAGGAGAAAAGTCTGAGTTCACTTAACCTATTCTCGTAAGGCATGCTCCCCAATCCAGGCAACATCCTTGTAAATCTCCTCTGCACCCTTTCTATGGTTTCCACATCCTTCCTGTAGTGAGGCGACCAGAACTGAACACAGTACTCCAAGTAGGGTTTGACCAGGGTCCTATATAGCTGCAACATTACCTCTCAGCTCCTAAACTCAGTCCCACAATTGATGAAGGCCAATGCACCGTATGCTTTCTTAACCACAGAGTCAACCTGCACAGCAGCCTAGAGTGTCCTATGTTCATAAATCCTGCCTTTTAGGATCTTCTCCATCAACTTAGCAACCACTGAAGTAAGACTCACTGGTCTATAATTTCCTGGGCTATCTCTACTCTCTTTCTTAAATAATGGAACAAAATCTGCAACCCTCCAATCCTCTGGATCTTTTCCCATCCCCAGTGATGATGCAAAGATCATCGCCAGAGGCTCAGCAATCTCCTCCCTCGCCTCCCACAGTAGCCTAGGATATATCTTGTCCGCTCCCCATGACTTATCCAACTTGATGCTTTCGAAAAGCTCCTGCATATCCTCTTTCTTAATATCTACATGCTCAAGCTTTTCGGTCCGCTGTTAGTCATCCCTACAATCGCCAAGATCCTTTTCTGTAGTGAATACTGAAGTAAAGTATTCATTAAGTATCTCTGCTATCTCCTCCGGTTCTATACATACTTTTCCACTGTCACACTTGATTGGTCCTATTCTCTTACATCTTATCCTCTTGCTCTTCGCATACTTGTAGAATGCCTTGGGGTTTTCCTTAATCCTATCTGCCAAAGCCTTCTCATGACCCTTAACCACAGAGTGAAACTGAGCAGCTGCTTTGAGTGTCCTATGGACTCAGACCCCAAGATCCCTCTGATCCTCCACACTGCCAAGAGTCTTACCATTAATACTCTATTCTGCCATCATATTTGACTGACCAAAATGAACCACCTCACACTTATCTGGGTTGAACTCCATCTGCCACTTCTCAGCCCAGTTTTGCATCCTATCAATGTCCTGCTGTAACCTCTGATAGCCCTCCACACTATTCACAACACCTTCAACCTTCGTGTCATCAGCAAACTTTCTAACCCATCCCTCCACTTCCTCATCCAGGTCACTTATAAAAATCACAAAGAGTAAGGGTCCCAGAACAGATCCCTGAGGCACACCATTGGTCACCAACCTCCATACAGAATATGACCCAACTACAACCACTCTTTGCCTTCTGTGGGCAAGCCAATTCTGGATCCACAAAGCAAGGTCCCCATGGATCCCATTACTTTCTCAATAAGCCTTGCATGAGGTACCTTATCAAATGCCTTGCTGAAGTCCATATACACGACATCTACTGCTCTTCCTTCATCAATGTGTTTTGTTACATACTCAAAAAATCTAATCAGGCTCGTAAAGCATGACCTGCCCTTGACAAAGCCATCTGACGATTTCTAATAAAATTATGCCTCTCTAAGTGTTCATAAATCCTGCCTCTCAGGATCTTCTCCATCAACTTACCAACCACTGAAGTAAGACTCACTGGTCTATAATTTCCTGGGCTATCTCTACTCCCTTTCTTGAATAAGGGAACAACATCTGCAACCCTCCAATCCTCCGGAACCTCTCCTGTCCCCATTGATGATGCAAAGATCATTGCCAGAGGCTCAGCAATCTCTTTTTTTAATGTCTATATGCTCAAGCTTTTCAATCTGCATTAAGTCATCCCTACAATCGCCAAGATCCTTTTCCGTAGTGAATACTGAAGTAAAGTATTCATTAAGTACTTCTGCTATCTCCTCCAGTTCCATACACTTTTCCACTGTCACACTTGATTGGTCCTATTCTCTCACATCTTATCCTCTTGCTCTTAACATACTTCTAGAATGCCTTGGGGTTTTCCTTAATCCTGTCTGCCAAGGCCTTCTTATGGCCCCTTCTGGCTCTCCTAATTTCATTCTTAAACTCTTTCCTGCTAGCTTTATAATTTTCTAGATCACTATCATTACCTTGTTTTTTGAATCTTTCGTAAGCTTTTTTCTAGATTTTCAACAGCCTTTGTACACTATGGTTCCTGTACCCTACCATCCTTTCCATCTCATTGGAACGTAACTATGCAGAATGCCATGCAAATATCCCCAAACATCTGCCACATTTCTGTGGGACATTTCCCTGAGAACATCTGTTCCCAATTTATGCCTTCAATTTCCTGCCTGATAGCTTCATATTTCCCCTTATTCCAATTAAATGTGTTCCTAACTTGTCTGTTCCTATCCCTTTCCAATGTTATTGTAAAGGAGATAGAATTGTGGTCTCCAAAATGCTCTCCCACTGAGAGACCTGACACCTGACCAGGTTCATTTCCCAATACCAGATCAAGTACAGCCTCTCCTCTTGTAGGCTTATCTACATACTGTGTCAGGCAACATTCCTGAACACACCTAACAAACTCCACCCCATCTAAACCCCTTGCTCTAAGGAGATGCCAATCAGTATTTGGAAAATTCAAATCTCCCACCACAACAAACCTGTTATTGTTACACCTTTCCAAAATCTGTCTCCTTATCTGCTCTTTGATGACCCTGTTACTATTGGGTGGTCTATAAAAAAGACCCAGTAGAGTTCCACCCACAGAGACTCAATAGTCAATCCCTCCATGACTTGCTCCTTTTCTGCAGCCGTGACACTATCTCTGATCAACAGTGCCAGACCCCCACCTCTTTTGCCCCCCTCCCTGTTCTTTTTGAAACATCTAAAGCCTGGCACTCTTAAGTAACCATTCCTGCCCCTGAGCCATCCAAGTATCTATAATGGCCCCAACATCATAGCTCCAAGTACTGATCAACGCTGTAAACTCATCTGCTTTGTTCGTGATGCTTCTTGCATTAAAATAGACACATCTCAAACCATCTGAGAGCATTCCTTCTCCATCACCTGCCTATCCTCCCTCTCACACTACCTACAAGCTTTCTCTATATGTGAGCCAACTGCCCCTTCCTCTGTTTCTTCAGTTCGGTTCCCAGTAATTCTAGTTTAAGCTCTCCTAGGTTTAGCCTAGCAAACCTCCCTGCCAGGATATTGGTTCTCCTCAGATTCAAGTGCAACCCGTCCTTTTTGTATAGGTCGCGCCTGCCCTAAAAGAGGTCCCAATGATCCAGAAATCTGAATCACAGGTTTTATGCAGAGCCACATAGCACATGTGTCGACCCCAAATGAAAACTATTGTCCACTAAGATGCACTAGTCCAGTTTGGTGCTTACAAATTTTCATTAGTTCAAAGTACATTATTATTTTTATTTTGTATTTGTAGTTTGTCTTTTGTATATTGGTTGCTTATCAGTCTTTGTGTGTAGTTTTTCATTGATTCTATTCTCTGTTCTACTGTGAATGGCTGCAAGGAAATGAATCTCAGGGTGGTATACATGTACTTTGATAATAAATTTACTTTGAAGCTCGCCATGTCCCAGCAACACAACTTGGATGTTTCTGATCTTTTATACATTGAGCAATGGAACTGATCTCTGCAATGAAGGTGCTCCATTTTTATTCAATGACCCACAATCTGCAATGCTTCCAGTCTCTTGTTCCTCATGTACAGAAATGCATATTAGGGAGTGACCATTGCCCTCCAGCATTTTGTGTGTGGTGCTTGGATTTCCAGCATCTGCAGATTTTCTCTTGCTTATGATTGGATTACTGCACTGCAAAGTTTCTTCCAGGGATGCTTACCCTGAAGAAATTTGAACCATCCCTCTGACAGGAGTCCAGTGAAACCCTCTTTCACTGCTCCTCCTCTGTGATCTCTGCTGCTCTCCAACTCTTCAACCACGTGCTCACCCAATCCCACTACCACAGCCATGTATCCTTCCTGGGAACATGTCTTTACCGCCAGCTTGTGCCACATGGCCTCCAGATTTGTTTTCAAGCTTCTCGATTCGGACCCTCTGAGGATCCCAGGTACTTGCATTCAATCGACTGCTTCTCCCACCACGTTTTACATGCCACACTTTCCGTTGTGAGGAGATACCTTGTGTCCCTATCCCAGTCACTTCCACAGCTCCGGGGTTCTCTCTCCACTGCCTGCAATGGACCTGTCCGATACTTTATCCTCCATCGGATCCATGCTTTCAATTGTTGATTCTTCGTCTTTCTCATGTCCAGCAAGGATTCCATCTGGGTAGCCCCCAAGCTGATGCCATGAACATCAATTTCTTGAACTTCCGGTATTTGCACTCCCCCTTCACTATTCCCTATTCCTGATTTCCCCCCTCTTACCTCATCTCCTTACCTGCCCATCACCTCTCTTCCTTTCTTCAATGGCCTTCTGTTCTCTCCTTTCAGATTCCCCCTTTTTCCAGTTCTTTATCTCTTTCACCAATCAACTTCCCAGTTCTTTACTTCACTTCCCCCTCTCCAGATTTCACCTATCACCTACTACCTTGTACTTCATCCTCCCCTCCCCCCCACCATCTTACTCTGTCTTCTCATCTTTTTTCTCCAGTCCTGATGAAGGGTTTCAGCCCGAAACGTTGAAGGTGCTATTTTCCATAGATGCTGTCTGGCCTGCTGAGTTTCTCCAGCATTATGTGTGTGTTGCTTGGATTTCCAGCTCCTGCCGATTTTCTCATATTATAGTAGAAATACATATATAATATAAAATAAAATTAAATAAATAAATTAAAGAAGTAGTGCAAAAAGAGAACATAAATAGTGAGGTGGTGTATATGGGTTCATTGTCCATTCAGAAATCTGATGGCAGAGGGGAAGAAGCTATGCCTAAAACAGTGTGTGTGCCTTCAGGCTCCTGTAACTCCTCTCTGATGGTGGTAATGAGAAGAGGGCATGTCCTGGTTAGTGGGGATCCTTAATGGTGGATGCTGCCTTTTTGAGGCATTGCACTTTAAAGGTGTCCTCAATGCTGAGGAGGTCAGTGTCCATGATGGAGCTGACTGAGTTTACAAATTTCTATAGCTTTTTCCAATCCTGTGCAATGGCTGCTCCATACCGGCACATCTATAAAGCTGGAAGAGGTACTGCTGGCAGGAAGTGGTATGGTACAGGTTCAATCCCAACTTCACCACGTCCCAGCAATACACTTGGATGTTTCTGCTCCTTTACAAGTATATTTTACACATTGAGGTATGGAACTGATCTCTGCAGTGAAAAACATAATGTGTCCCATGTTTATTGCTCCGGGTGGAACCTCACCATCAAGGTTCAAGATTTGTTTAATGTCATTTCAGCAGACAGGAGTAAAAGGGGAGTGAAATAATTGCTACCTTGGATCCAAATGCACTAAGATAAAGAACACAATAATAATAAAAATACAATAAATATAAATACATAAGATAGTTTATGTACATAGATTGTATGTCCATAAAGTGACGCTAGGTTCAGCAGTGTCTGCACATAAGGTGACTGACAGGAAATGATAAAATAGTGGTGGTTGAGGGTGTGGAGGGTGGGTTAGTGGGTGGGGGTGTTGATTAGCCTGATGGCTTGGGGAAAGTCACTGTCTTGAGTCTAGTGATCCTGGTGTGGATGCTACATAGCCTCCTCCCTGATGGGAGTGGAACAAACAGTCCGTGAGCAGAGTGGGTGGCATCCTTCATGATGTCAAGGCTAACAGAAAGTTAGCCTGTCCAAACTCTCCTGCTGATCTTTGACTTAAACTGAGTGCAGTTTACATTCTCCCCATGAGCATAGGAGTCTATTCTGGGTGCAACGGGTTCCTCCCACATCCCAAGGACTTGAAGGTTGCTAGACTTATTCAGCCCTGTAACTGGTCTCCAGTGTGCAGGTGAGTGGAAGAATCTGGTGGTGGGGCAAAGGAAGAGTTCATGGGAAAATGGGGAGAATAAATTGGACAAGGATAGGTATAGGTGCATGTCCATAGGTCCCTCAAAGCTGCCACACAAGTTGATAGGTGGTTTATAAGGCGTATGGTGTGTTGGCCTTCAGTAGTCGGGGAATTGAGTTCAACAGCCATGAGGTAATGCTCTATAAAGCTTGGAGTATTGTGTTCTTTTCTGGTCACCTCATTATAGAAGGATGTGGAAGCTTTGGAGAGGGTGCAGAGAAGATTTGCCAGGACGCTGCCTGGATTGGAGAGCATGTTTTATGAGGATAGTTTGAGTGAGCTAAAGCTTTTCTCTTTGGAGCGAAGGAGGATGAGAGATGACTTGATAGAGATATATAAGATGATAAGAGGCATAGATCGAGTGGACAGCCAGAGGCACTCTCTCAGGGTGGAAGTGGTTAATATGAGAAGGCACTATTTTAAAGTGATTGGAAGAAAGGGATAGGGGGAATGTCAAAGATAGTTTTTTTTTACACACAGAGTGGTGAGTGCATGGAACGTGCTGCCAGGGGTGGAGGTAGAGGCAGGTATGTTAGGGTCATATAAGAGACACTTAGATGATAGAAAAATGTCAGTACAGGTCCTTCAGCTCACCATTTTGTGCCAACCTTTTAAATACTCTTTAATTTCAATCCCACACAGCCCTCCATCTTTCTATCATCCATGTGCCTATCTAAGAGTCTCTTTAATGTCGCTGATGTGTCTGCCTCTACCACCACCCCTGGCAGGGTGTTTCACACACTGTGTAATACAAAAATACAACTCTGAGATTTCACCCCCCCCCCCCCACCACCCCATCATAGAGTCATAGAGCTGAATTGTTTGGAAAAGAACACTGGCAGGGATGATGGTAGAACAGCAATGGCTGGAATTTTTGGAAGCAGTTCAGAAGGCACAGAATATATACATCCCAAAGAGGAAGAATTATTCAAAAGGAAAGATGACAATCATGGCTAAGAAGAGAAATCAAAGCCAACCTAAAAGTCAAAGAGAGGGCATAAAAATAGAGCAAAAATTAGAGGGAAAGAGGATTGGGCAGCTTTTAAAAGCCAACAGAAGGCAACTAAAAACATCATAAAGAAGGTAAAGATGGAATACGAAAGTAAGCTAGCCAATAATATTTAAGAGGATACCAAAAGTTCCTTCAAATACATAAAGTGTAAAAGGGAGGCGAGAGTGAATATCGGACCACTGGAAAATTATGTTGGAAAGGTAGTTATAGAATATTTACAAGGATGTTGCCAGGACTTGAGGACCTGAGTTTTCTGGAAAGGTTGAATAGGTTAGAAATATATTTCCTGGAACGTAGACTGAGAGAAGCTGTGACAGAGGTGTATTAAATTATGAGGCTATGGATAGGGTAAATGCAGCAGGCTTTTTCTAGTGAGGTTATGTAAGACTAGAACTAGAGGTCATGTGCTAAGAGTGAAAGGTGAAATGTTTAGGGAGAACATGAGGGGGAGCTACTTCACTCAAAGGATGGTGAGAGTGTGGAACAAGCTGCCAACAAAAGTGGTGGATGCGGGTTTGACTGCAGCATTTAAGGGAAGTTTGGATAAGTACATGGATGGGAGGGGTATGGAGAGGTATGATCCAGGTGCAGGTCAATGGGACCAAACAGATTAATAGTTTGGCATGGACTAGGTGGGCCAGAATGCCTGTTTGTGTGCTGTAGTATTCTGTGACTTTCTTGCTGTGAACAATAAGTGCTAGCAGCTATTCAACAAAGTGGCGAGAATCACCTCAACTTCTTACCTGTACAGGCAATGCATAGGATAAGGTGAATGCAAATCAAGTTTTACTGTCTCAGTCTCTGTTGTTACTTCACTCCGAGGCTAGATGGCTGTGATCTCAGCAACTGAAGTCAACAGCTGCTACAATAATTGCCCTAATTATTTCTTTCCAATAAAAAGGGGATGGAATACAATACAACTTCAGAGCAATCATGCCAAGTCATGCTCAACTACAGCCAGCAGTACTAATCAGTAAACCTAAAAGAGCACTCCATTGTTAGCAGGTCCATTCAAACGCTCTTCCTGGATACCCACTCATCTGAGGTAAATTTGTGACACAGAGATGGCAGAGGAACTGAATGTGTATTTTGCATCATTCTTCACCGTGGAAGACATCTGCAGTATACTGGACATTAAGTATCAGGGAAGTGAAGTATGTGCATCTCTGATGGTCCGGGACAGTTTGGCCCTTGCTTTTGTTAGGGTGGATCCTGTGGCAGCGTTCTTTGTAGATGTGCTCAATGATATATATCCAATGGAAAGCAGCTACCACTTGCACTTGTAAAGGTGGCAGTGTAAGGACAAGATTGCAGTGTGAACTAAGCAAAGAAGCACTGGAATTGTCACATAACAGGGTTTGGAACAGTAGCTATACATTTTTGATTAGATTACGCAAGTGTGCTTTTTTAAGGTGGCTGAGTTTGGATGATAGGAATGCTCTGTTGGCATCAACTCCATTAATGATCAAAACAGCATTATCTAACCCATCAACCAGGGATCTTAAAGCAAACAGGCTCCCCAAAGAGTGAGTCAGAGAGCACAATAAAAAAGTCTTTTAGAGTGATTTTATAAAGGTGGAAAGTCATTTTAACAGAATCTCCTTTTAATGACTTCATTATGGACTTCTCAAACAATGTTTTATAACAAAGAATTTTGTTCTCTGTGTAAGAGAAATGTCTTCTTTTCAAGTATTCACTCTGTTTTTTCACATTGGTCTTAATTTTTTGTCCTGTCTTTGGTTAGCTCAAACAATTGATCATTGCTACACTGCAAGGCTCTGGAGTGGGTCTTGAATCCACAAACAATGGACTCAGTTGAGAATGCTGCCAAATCAGCCACATCTGATGCTACAAGGAAATAAAAGAGCCTATTTGCTATATTAAAAATGACAAGAAAATAAGAGCAAGAGTAAGATACTCGGTCCCTCAAGCCTGTCCCACTATTCAATACAATCATGGCTGCTTTATGCTGATCTCAACTTCTCTTAATTTTTCAAATATTAAAATATCTCTTTCTTAATGATCAGACCTCTATCACTCTTGGGAGCAGTGAATTCCAGAGATTCACTACCCTCTATGAAGTTTCTACTGCACTTCCGTTTTAAGTGACTGCCTCTTTATTTTGTAGCTAAGTCCCGATTTTTGTGGCTTTCCCATTAGTGGAAACATCTTTGTATCTACTTTGTCAATCCCCCTTATGATATTGCATGTTTGAAATAAGGTTACCCCTTATCCTTCGAAATTCCAAGGAATACAGACCCAAACTATCTAACCTCTTTTGGTAGAACAACACTCTCATTCCAGCAATTAGCCCAGTGAACCTCCTTTGACTGCTTCCAGTGCAACTATATCCATTTTTTTCAATAAGTACACAATACTTGAGAGACAGCTTTGAAACAAACATCCTATACAACTGTAACAAAACCTCCCTAATCTTATTTTCCAACTCTTTCACAATAAAGGGTTAGATGTTGTTTGCCTCCTTAACTACTTGTTGGACCTGCCTGCTTGATCACCTACATCCCTCTGAACTTCACTCATTTGCAAGCTCTCTCCATTTGAATTTGTAGAATTTGTTGCCACATGCTGCTTGTGGAGACCAGGTCTTTGGGTGTATTTAAGGAAGAGCTTGTTAGGTTCTTGAATGGACATGGCATCAAAAGTTATGGGGAGAAGGCAAGGAACTGGGGTTGAAGAGGAGATAGAAAAAAAAGGATCAGCCATGATTGAATGGCGGAGCAGATTCAATGGGCCAGATGGCCTAATTCTGCTCCTAGGTCTTATGGTCTTATTTAGATGATAGTCCACCTTTGATTTATCTGACTGAAGTGCATGAACTCACACTTCCCCACATTTACTTCCTCCACTTGCTCATTTTATCCATTCTCTCAATCTATCCCATATCCCATTGCAGAATCTCAAATGTCCTCATCACAACATGAATTTCCATCTTTCTTTTATATCAGCAGAAAACCTGGAAACCTTGCATTTTATTCCTCCTCCAGGTCATTAGTGTAAATTGTAAACACTTAAGGGGATCACAAACTGATACTTGGGGTCCTCCAGTAGTCACATTCCTCCAGTCTGAGAAGGATCTATTTGTTCCAGTTTTTCTTGTTTTCTGTAAGACTACCAGTTTTCATTCCATTCTCACAAACTTCCTCCAATACCTTGGACCCTTAAGTTATGCACCATTTATGTGGCATCTTTTCAAATGTCGTTTGGAAATCTAAATACCCTACATCTACAGGGGCACTTGCTACATCCTCAAAAGCTATCAAGCAAATTTGACATACATAATTTGTGTTTCATAAAGCCATATTGACCAGATATTTCCTCTTTGGTTATTGACACCAGCACCTTGCCAACAATAGATGTTAAACTAACTGACCTATAGTTACCCACTTTTTGTCTTAATCCCTTATTAATGTATAGGTTATTAGATTTATTGGTTACATATGGGTGTAATTGACTGGTGAAGGCTCGTTGAGCCGAAAAGGCCTATTACTGTGCTGTATCTCTAAATAAAATAAAAATAGCACTAGGATAGAGTCCTTAAAGAGTGGATGTGAAGAGGATGTTTCCTATGGTGGGAGAGTCTAAGACCAGAGGACGCAGCCTCAAATAGAGCAGCATCCTTTTAGAATGGAGATGAGGAAGAACTTCTTTAGCCAGAGGGTGTGAATCTGTTAAATTCTTTGGCACAGGCAACTGTGGAGGCCAAACCTTTATGTATATTTAAGGCAGAAGTCAATAAATTATTGATTAGTCAGGACATGAAGGGGTACAGGGAGAAGGCAGGAGATTGGGGCTGAGAGGAAAATTGTATCAGTCATGATGAAATGGTGGAGCAGACTCGATGCGCCAAATGGCCTAATTCTTCTCCTACGTCTTAGAGTTGCATTGGTGGATTTTTCAATCTTATGATACCCTCATAGAATAAAACAAGTTCCAAAAAACGT
The DNA here is from genome assembly GCF_048418815.1 of Hemitrygon akajei. Taxonomy (NCBI): domain Eukaryota; kingdom Metazoa; phylum Chordata; class Chondrichthyes; order Myliobatiformes; family Dasyatidae; genus Hemitrygon; species Hemitrygon akajei. The sequence goes on along the minus strand of NC_133149.1, from coordinate 46,423,017 downwards.
CAGCCAAGGATCTGATTACTTCCTTTAACCAGTAACCAGCACAGGCCATCTTTCCTTGGTTTTGTGACCACCTTTAGCCTGTATATTTTTCTGATTTTTTTAATCTTTGTGATTGGAATTTTTTTACACGTTCCTCTCACTTATTTAAAATTAGCCCATCGGCTGTTTTAGGAATACTTGCAGAATCCTTCATAGAAACATAGAAAATAGGTGCAGGAGTAGGCCATTCGGCCCTTTGAGCCTGCACTGCCATTCAGTATGATCATGGCTAATCATCCAACTCAGAACCCTGTACCTGCTTTCTCTCCATACCCCCGATCCCTTTAGCCACGAGGGCCATATCTAACTTCCTCTTAAATATAGCCAATGAACTGGCCTCAACTGTTTCCTGTGGCAGAGAATTCCACAGATTCACCACTCTCTGTGTGAAGAAGTTTTCCCTCATCTCGGTACTAAAAGGCTTCCCCTTTATCCTTAAACTGTGACCCCTCGTTCTGGACTTCCCCAACATCGGAAACAATCTTCCTGCATCTAGCCTGTCCAATCCCTTTAGAATTTTATACGTTTCAATAAGATCCCCCCCTCAATCTTCTAAATTCCAGTGAGTATAAGCCTAGTCGATCCAGTCTTTCTTCATATGAAAGTCCTGCCATCCCAGGAATCAATCTGGTGAACCTTCTTTGTACTCCCTCTATGGCAAGAATGTCTTTCCTCAGATTAGGGGACCAGAACTGCAAACAATACTCTAGGTGCGGTCTCACCAAGGCCTTGTACAACTGCAGTAGAACCTCCCTGCTCCTGTACTCAAATCCTTTTGCTGTGAATGCTAACATACCATTTGCCTTTTTCACAGCAAAGACTGAGGCAAAAAACTGAAGGAGCATATCTGCATCTTTTGCTTCCTGTTATTTCACCAGCTCATTCTCTAAGTACTCCCATAACTACCTTAGCTGCCTTCTTCCTATTTGTTTATCCACAGAAATTCTCACTATTTGTTCTGAATTTGTATAAACGTTTCTCTCAAATTCAACTTCCTCTTCTGAGGAGCTTTATATCTTAAAAAGAGGAGATTTACCAGGATGCTGCCTGGATTAGAGATCATACCTTATTAAGGTAGGTCGAGCAAGTTAGGGCTGCCATTGTTCTACAAACTTGCCTCCTAGCTTTTATTTTCAGTCCACCTTCAACACCACCACCTTTGTGCTAATCTAATTGTCATTCTTCAATTTAAAAATAGTGGTTTTGATTCTGTGGTGTTCAATCTCAGATTGTATCTTCAGTCCAATCATATTGCAGTCAGTACTTCCCCGTGGATCTTTAAATGCCAGATCTTGTATTAATCCTTCCTCAGTTCTCATGACCAAATGTGAAATTGCTTGTTCTTGGGTAGGTTGTGCAATACATAGTTCTAAGAAGCAGATGCTGATGTGCACCACAAATTATTTTACATTACTCTTGCCAGTTTGATTCATCCAGTTAATAAGTAGATTAAAATCTCCATGACAATCACAGTTCCTTTTAAATGTGCTCTAGAGATTTCTGTATCTACACATGTTCTGCCCTCTCAAGTGTTCACATTCCTGAGGACTTCAGACAACACCCACCATTACCTTAAGTGCAAGCTGACCCGCCTTTTCAAATTTTATGCTATTTGTTCTACTCTTCCAGTTTTGTTAACCACTTTTATTAATTTTAACATTAATGATGAATGTGTTGTTTACTGGTATCATGCAGCAGTTAACTCTGGCACATTCAAGTACTAAATGCTGGAGGTCAGGCAGCATCTATGAAGAGGAATAAACAGTCAAAGTTTTGGGCTGAAACCCTTCATTAGGACTGGAAAGAAAGTGTGAAGAAGCCAGAATAAGAAGGTGGTGGAGGAGGAGTGATAGATGGAAGGGGTAATGGGCTGAAGAAGAAGAAGAAGAAGGAAGATGTGGGAGAGGATGGTGAACCATGGAAGAAAGGGAAGGAGGAGGCCACCAAAGGGACAGGTGAGGAGGAGAAGGGGGAGGAGGGAGAATTTACCAGAAGTTAGAGAAATTGATATTCACATTAATCACATGTCACTCTGCACGACCACCTGGCAACGACCTGATTGAAGAGTTGGAAGACTGAAGGAAATGTAGTGTCGGGAGTGTTGGGTTGGGGTGGTGGTGTCATTTGTGGAATTACGACTGTTTCCTCTGTTTAGTACATAGGGAGGGTACCAAACCACATACCACAAACATCTGCAAAGCATTTAATTGGCTGTTTAAAATGATCATACTGCACACAGATGAAGGGAAAACTATCCAATAAATTCAATTCCACCCAAGGGCAGCATGGTAGCATAGCTTTACAGTACCAGCATTCGGGATTCATTTCCCTCTGTTATCTGTGATCTCCCCATGCTGTGTGGAGTTTTCTCTAGATGCTCTGATTTCCTCTCTCAGTCCAAAGACATGCAAGTTAAGATTAGTGTTGTGGACATGCTATGTTGGCATGAAAAGCATGGGGACACTTGTGGGCTACCACCAGCACATCCTCAGACTTGGTCATTGATGCCAAACGATACATTTTACTATATGTTTCGATGTAATGTGTCAAATAAGACTAATCTATCTTTTATTTTCTTTCTGTTTCTCCAAACTTTCTTGCCAGTGAATCATTGCTCTAATGAAGTTCTGCTGGGAAAGATTTGAGCACCAAAGACCAGATGACTGGTTCCCAAACTCTTCTAGGTTACCACCCCTTTGGCTTCCAAGCCACATCCCCATCAACTCCTCTCCCTTTCTGACCATTACATAAAAACTATATAAAGAATTTCAATTTGCAATGCACAGTGAAAGAAAATAGAAACTGCAAATTTAAAGCAGTGACAGTTGCAAAAAATATTCAAATCTATTAAAGCTACAAATAAAATTATGTCTTTAATTACAGTAAAAACAATTTTCATCAGTAATTTTAAAGTGGTACAGTACATAGTAAAAATGAGACAATGTTTTTTTCAGGACCATGATGTTACATGACACAGTACAAAAACTAGACTGAACTATGTAAAAAACAACACAGAAAAAAAACTACACTAGACTACAGACCTACCCAGGACTGCATAAAGTGCACAAAACAGTGCAGACATTACAATAAATAATAAACAGGACAATAGGGCAGTAAGGTGTCAGTCCAGGCTCTGGGTATTGAGCGATCTGATAGCTTGGGGGAAGAAACTGTTACATAGTCTGGTCATGAGAGCCTGAATGCTTCAGTGCCTTTTCCCAGATGGCAGGAGAGAGAAGAGTTTGTATGAGGGGTGCGTGGGGTCCTTCATAATGCTGTTTGCTTTGCGGATGTAGCGTGCAGTATAAATGTCCGTAATGGCGGGAAGAGAGACCCCGATGATCTTCTCGGCTGACCTCACTATCCGCTGCAGGGTCTTGCAATCTGAGATGGTGCAATTTCCGAACCAGGCAGTGATGCAGCTGCTCAGGATGCTCTCAATACAACCCCTGTAGAATGTGATGAGGATGGGGGGTGGGAGATAGACTTTCCTCAGCCTTCGCAGAAAGTAGAGACGCTGCTGGGCTTTCTTTGCTATGGAGCTGGTGTTGAGGGACCAGGTGAGATTCTCCGCCAGGTGAACACCAAGAAATTTGGTGCTCTTAACAATCTCTACCAAGGAGCCGTTGATGTTCAGTGGGGAGTGGTCGCTCCGTGCCCTCCTGAAGTCAACAACCATCTCTTTTGTTCACATTCAGAGACAGGTTGTTGGCTCCACACCAGTCCATTAGCCGCTGCACCTCCTCTCTGTAAGATGACTCATCGTTCTTGCTGATGAGACCCACCACGGTCATGTCATCGGTGAACTTGATGATGTGGTTCGAGCTGTGTATTGCAGCACAGTCGTGGGTCAGCAGAGTGAACAGCAGTGGACTGAGCACACAGCCCTGGGGGGCCCCTGTGCTCAGTGTGATGGTGTTGGAGATGCTGCTCCCGATCCGGACTGATTGAGTTCTCCCAGTCAGGAAGTCTAGGATCCAGTTGCAGAGGGAGGTGTTCAGTGCAGCTGATCACTTAGGTTTTTGTGACAAGATGGTGTCTGTGAATTACACAGAGAATGGTAAATATGTTAGGTATGGCTTTTTTCAGGGAAGTATTAACCCCATGGTGGTGTTCTATCATTGATGTTGCCCCATCTGTTACACAAGCAACAATGTTGGTGAGCAGACTGTCCTTCTCTTTGAAAAGTTGCTCAACAACCTGAAATATTGATTACCTTCAGAAGGGAAAGAGGGGGAAGAGGGAAGCAGTAGTGATAGGAGGTTCAGTAGTGAGGGGAACAGACAGGAGATTCTGTGGACATGAACGGTATGTTGCCTCCCAGATGTCAGGGTCAGGGATGTTTGAGATCACATCCATAGCATTTTGGAGAGGGAAGGAGAGCAGCCAGATGTCTTGGTACATGTTGGTACCAATGAGATAGGAAGGAAAAGCAAAAAGGTCCTGAAGAGTGAATTTAGAGAGCTAGGTAGAAAGCTGAGAGGCAGGACCTCCATGATAGTAATTTCTGGATTGCTGCCAGTGCCACACATCAGTGAGGGTCTTGTATCCCTAGTAAAACTTTTTATATGCATTTACTTTGGTTATGTTGGTCTGTCCTGGAACGTTCCTCAGTAGGAGCTATGAAAATATATAACCATAGAAAGAATTGATTGGCATTCTCTATGAATATTTATCACACTTCTCGAGGGCATCATTAACCTGTGAGAATATTTTCCATGCTAATGATTGATTTCTAACTCCTTCATCTAGGCTGCATTACAGCATGGTGTCATGGCAGGCCGCCAGGGCTTTGGAAGTATTTTCGTGGTGGCTAGTGGCAATGGAGGGCAGTATGAGGACAACTGTAACTATGATGGTTACGCAAACTCCATCTACACCGTTACCATCGGTATGTAGCTATTCAAGGATTCATACTGGGTGAATCACACAATCAGTTCAAGGTTGAGGGGGGTAGTATTTGCTGAAGTATTCATGGTGACATCTGCCAATGGTATTCTGATGATTCAATGAAGAGTTGTGTATGATTCAAGCAAAGTGGGTCCCCCAAATGTTTTTATACTGATTCCAGGCTGTAAGGTGACAACTGCATACACAAAATGCTGGAGGAACTCAGCAAGTCAGACAGCATACTGTATATGTAGGGAAATAAACAGTTGATGTTTCAGGCTGAGACCCTTTATTAGGACTCTATAACAGTCTCCACTTCCCTCACTGGCCTGTCATGCCCCTCACCTGCATCTGCTTATCACTTGCCAGCTCTTGCTTCACTCCTCCCCAACCTTTTTATACTGTCCATCTCTTCTGTTCCTTTTCAGTCCTTATCAAGGGTCTCAGCCCAAAACATCAAATGTTTATTCACCTCCATAGATGCTGCCTGACCTGCTGAGTTCCTCCAGCATTTTGTATGTGTTACTCTGGATTTCCAGCATCTGCAGAACCTCTTGTGATGATGGCAGTTTTATTTTACAGAATGATCAGGGGAAGCTGTATGCTGAATACTTTTGTTTCAGTAAATGATTTGCAAAGGATATTAAAGTCGCTTGTGCCTTTTGTCCCAATAGTGGAATCTTCTGACCCTGCCTTGAGATTGAGATTGAAATATGGTCTCCAAACACCACCCCACTGACTGTTCTAAATAGATAGAGTTTCATGCAGTCTCCTCAGCTCAGAGCTTCATACTGCTCTCCACGATACATCTGTAGAAATTTGCAAGTGTCTTTGGTGACATACCAAATCTCCTCAAACTCCTAATGAAATATAGCCGCTACTGTGCCTTCTTTGTAACTGCATTGATATATTAAGCACAGGATTGTGATGGGGCAAGTAAAGTTGACTGAAGTTAACCCCTCTGATTTGAGACCCTGATGGTTGAGTCCTTGAACACTCCCGCCAGTTAGTTGGCACAGGTTTCAAGGCTACCCCCCTCCCCAGGTATACCCAGAGCCTGGCACCTTATGAGGGTTCATTTTTTGAAAGATGTTCTGATGTCAGCCTTTAAGACAGAGATCACAGGGTCACCAGGTGCTCTAGGGATTTGCACAAGTGTAGTTTTAGTTTCCCTTTGAAAGCATGCATGAAAGGTTTGAGCTCATCTGGGAGTGAAGCATCACAGCCATTCGTGATGTTAGGTTTCACTTTGTAGGAAGTAATGGCCTGCAAACCCTGCCAGAGCTGATGTGCATCTGATTCCATCTCTACCCTCAATGGAAATGTTTTATTGCCCTTGAAATAGCCTTCCAGAGATTGTACCTGGACTTCCTGTTTAGTACTGGATCACCAGTCTTGAATGATCTAGCCCTCAGCAGACAATGAATCTCCTGGTTCAAACAGGCCTTTGATGTAGGTATGTTCAATATGTTCTTGAAGGCACACACTCATCCACACAGGTCTTAATAACTGTTCCTGAACCTTGTGGTGGGGGTCCCTGATGATTGTTGCTTTCCTATGAAAGCGCTATTTGTAGATGTGCTCAGTGGTGGAGAGGGCTCTATCTGTGATGAACTGGGCCGTATCCACTACTTTTTGGAGGGTTTTCTATTCAAGGGTATTGTTGTTTCCATAACAGGCTGTAACACAATATACTCTCCACTACACATCTATATAAGTTTGTCAAAATTTTAGATGTCATGTTGAATCTTCGCAAACTTCTAAGGAAGTAGAGACACTGTCGTGCTTTCTTCATAATTGTGCTTGTATGCTAGGCCTAAGACAGATCCTCTGAAATGTTAATACGAAAGAATTTAAAGTTACTGACCCTTGCTTCCTCTGACCCCACAATGAGGACTAGCTCATGGACCTCTGGTTTCCTCCTGAAGTCAAAGATCAGCTCCTCATTCTTGCTGACATTGAGTAAGAGGTTATTGTTATGGTGCCACCCTGCCAGATTTTCAATCTCCCTCCAATATGCTGATTCATCACCACGTTTGATTCAGCCTATGACAGTGGTGTCATCAGCAAACTTAAATATGGCATTGGAGCTGTGCATAGCCACACAGTCATAAGTATAAAGTGAGTAGAGCAGGGAGCTAAACACACAGCCTTGTGGTGAACCTATGCTGATGGAGATCGTGGAGATGTTTTTGCCAATCCAAAATGACTGTGGTCTACTAGTGAGGAAATCAAGGATCCTATTGCACAAGGAGATACTGAAGTCAAGATTTTGGAGATTATTGATTAGTTTTGAGGGGATGATGGTATTGAATGCTGAGCTGTGGTTGATAAGGAGCATCCTTTTGTATGTACCTTTGCTATCCAGATGTTCCAGAGTTGAGTGTAGAGTCAAATGGGATGGCATCTGTGAGGACCTGTTGCTCCGGTAGGCAAATTGGAGCAGATCCAAGTCGCTTCTCAGGCAGGAGTTGATATGTTTCATCACCAACCTCGCAAAACACTTCATCACTGTGGATGTAAGTGCTACTGGATGATAGTCATTGAGATAGGTTACCACGTTCTTCTTAGGCACCGGTATAATTGAAGCAGGTGTGTACCTCAGACTTCTAAAGCGAGAGGTTAAAGATCTCAGTGAACACTCCAGCCATTTGATCTGCACAGGTCTTTGGTACTTGGCCATGTACCCCACTTGTTGTCCTAATCTCTGTAGCCTTGCTCTTTAACCTCTGCATGTATGCAGATAGGAGAAGGACAGCCAAGTGATCTGATTTACCAAAATGTGGTCCGGGCATGGAAAAGTAGGCATTCCTTATCTTAGTATAATAGTGGTCAAGTGTGTTGGGACCTCTGGTGCTACAGGTTATATGCTGATGCTAAAAAGCCTGATTTAAATCACTGACTATGATTTGGAATGTGTCAGAATGGTTTGTTTCTTGTTTGGTAATTGCATCATGCAGTATCTCAATTGTTTGATTATAGTCATCTGCTGGTTATATGTAAACTCTGGTCAGGGTCACAAAGGAGAACTCTCTTGGTAAATCGAACAGTTGGCATTTGATCATGAGGTGTTCAAGGTTGAGGGACACAGGTTAGACAAAACCACCACATCGGAGCACCACAGAGAGTTTATCATGAAACGCACACCACCATCTTTTGCCTTTTCTGAATCAGCAATTCGGTCCATCCTATGTATCAAGAAGCCTTTAGGTCCGATCGCCGATTCTGGCATACACTGAGTAAGCCATGTCTCCGTAAAACTCAGTACACAACAATTTCCCATTTCTCTTCAATACAGCAATCTTGCCCTCAGTTTTGTTCTTCAGTGACTGCACATTTGCTAACAAAATGCTGGGTAGAGGGAGCCTCATCCCTTTGTGTTTCAGACTAGCTTGGAGTGTCTCTTCCACCCTCGGAGAGAGGAGATAGCAATAAATGGTAAACACAAAGTACACTGCAGATGTTGTGGTCAAATCAACACGTACAAACAAACTGGAGGAACTCAGCAGGTCGGACAGCATCCGTTGAAACAAGCAGTCAACGTTTCAGGCCGAGACAATTGACGAAGCAATAAATGTTTACTGTGAACTTGAAGGAAAAGTATAGAAAACAACATAGCATACCCACAATTCACTAAGCCAAACCCATACATCTTTGCAATGTGGGAAGAAACTGGAGCACCTGGAGGAAACCATATGGTCAAAGGGAAAACATACAAACTCCTTAAACTCCATTCACGATCACTGGTACTGTAAAGTGATTTTATTAATGTGTTTATGTTTATTGCTTCTTTTTGAAAAGCCTGGGTGCTGTGATTTAATTTGCAGAGGGAATACTTGGTTGTGCATTGTTTTCTGAAGTGCTCTGTCTCTAGTCTGATTTGATTCTGTCTCTTTGCAGGGGCAGTGAATGAAGAAGGCCATATGCCATTCTACGCTGAGGAGTGTGCTGCCATGCTGGCAGTCACCTTCAGCAGTGGTGACAAGATGATGCGAAGCATTGTAAGTTTGATAAGTTCAGACAACATAAAACATAAGTTACACAAGACAGTGAGGCAAAACAAGGCAGTAGTGTCATAAAAACACATTTCACTGCAAGTCCCTTATTGTGCAAGGAGTAGTTCACAGTTATTCCATTGCTGACATAGAATAAGCTATTACTGTTTCTTGGGTTTGTGGTTCCTAGTAGTTGATGCAAAAATTGATCATACGATCATTTGCAACAGGTTCCCTTGAGCAGTTTGCTTCCATCACCTGATTCACAGACTGAATATGCTGTTCCTTTATTTGTTTAAACTGTGCCCATCTGTGTGAGGGGCAGAGGTAATGGTCAACCTGTTTATCCATTCATAATTAGAGTCTGCTTCTAGTATATGTCAAGTTAAAGATCTTACAATTTTTTTTATCTCTACCCTCCCTGACAAATTGTAACTACATTTTGTTTATGTGTCTACACTTTTTATAATAAAGGACAAAGAGGACGGTAAACTAAGAAGGGGAAATGATTGCCATTTTTCTCCCTTATGACGTAGTATATATATCTCAAAGATGTGCATGTTGGAAGAGGGAGGTAATCCCATCACCTCCCTCTGGTGTCCCTCCTCCTTCCTTTTCTCCCATGGTCCACTCTACTCTCCAATCAGATTCCTTCTTCTTTAGCCCTTTAGTTTTTCCACCTATCACCTCTCAACTTCTAACTTCATCCTCCCCTACCGCCAGTCACTCACCTGGTCTCATCTACCACTTGCCAGCCTGTATTCCTTCCCATCTCCTCGTCTTCTTATTTTGGCTCTACCCTCTTCCTCTCCAGTCCTGATGAATTTCAAACTTCACAGTAAATTTATTATCAAAGTACATATACAGTATGTCACCATATACAAGCCAGAGATTCATTTTTTGTGAGCATCCTTAATAAATCCAATAACCATAATAGAATCAATGAAAAACCACACCAACAGAGTGAGTGACCAGTGTGCAAAAGACAACAAACTGTGCAAATACAAAAAGGAATAATATAATTATGAAACAATAATTAGTGAAATAATATTAATATGAAATAATATTAATAATAAATAGATGAATAAATAAATAGATAGATAGATAGTAAATAAATAAGCAATAAATATCGAGAACATAAGATGAAGAGTCCTTGAAAGTGAGGCCATAGGTTGTGGGAACAGTTCAGTGATGGGACAAGGTGAGTGAAATAATCCCCTCTGGTTCAAGGCCCTGATGGTTGAGGGGAAATAACTGTTCCTGAACCTGGTGATGTGTATCCTGAGGTTCCTGTACCTTCTTCCTGATGTTAACAGTGAGAAGAGAGCATGTCGTGGGTGGTGGGGGTCCCTGATGATGGATGCTGCTTTCCTGCAACAGCGTTTCTTGTAGATGTGCTCAACGGTAAAGGGTCTTGACCCGAAACATCAACGATTTATTCTTCTTCATTGATGCTGCCCAACCTGCTGATTTCCTTCAGCATTTTGTATGTGTTGCTCCAGATTTCCAGCATTCACAGAATCTCGTGTTTATAACGTAGTGGCCCATCAAGTCAATGCTGGCTCATCAGAGCAACTCTATTCCCCCAGTTACTGTTCTCCTCACATTGCCATCAGCTCCCCCAAATTCTAACATTCATCTGTCCACTTGGGGTAATTTTACAGCATCCAGTTAACTTTCCAATGTGCACGTCTTTGGAATGGTGGAGAAAGCAGGAGCATTCAGAAAGAAACCCGTGCGATCACGGGGACAACATGGAAACTCCACACAGAGGTGGCACCCAAGTGGGGATTAAATGCATGCATTGTGTCTGTGAGACAGCCGTGCTACCTAATGTATCATCAAGCCATCTGTAGTTGATTCATTCAGGCCTGTAAAAACACTGACCTGTTTATATTCGGCAAGCACAGGAGAGGGAGTGTGAGTTGTGAGAAAGGCTTTGGTAGTTGACGGCAGGAGAATGTACATCGACATGGAATAATAAAGCAAAATCCTGCAGCTGCTGGAAATGTACAAGAAGTCAAGTGGCATTCGTGGAGAGAGATTAGTGATGAAACAAAAGATTATTGATTTGTTTCTTGGGCTTAGATTGGTGGACGGCAGATCTGGGGCATTAGTTATGCACAGTAGCTTAGCGGCTAGTGCGATGCTCTACAGGCCCAGCGATCAGGGATTCTGTATGTTCTCTCCATGACCTCGTGAGTTTCTAACGGGTGCTTCTGTTTCCTCCCACAGTCCAAAGACGTACGGGGAAGCAGGTTAATTGGTCTCATGGCTATAATGGGTAGTGTGGGCTCATTAGGCTGGAAGGGCCTGTTAACTTGCTGTATCTCTGAACAAATTTTTAAAAAACAAACAATGGAAGAACATTGAGGAGAAACAGGATTAAAAGAAACTGCTGGATGTGCTGAGCATTGACTGAGAGCAGCAGCAGGTCACCTAAACTATTGAGTCTCACCACCCACTTTCATTTCTTCAGAGAAAAAGAAGATTGGAATGAGGATAGTAAGACCATAAGATATAGGAACAAAATTAGGCCATTCAGACCATTGAGTCTGCTCCACCATTCCATCATGGCTGATTTATTATCCTTCTCAACCCCATTCTCCTGCCTTCTCCCGGTAACCTTTGACACACAGATTAATCAAGAAATTATCAACCTCCTCCTTAAAGACACAATGACCTGGCCTTTGCAGACATCTGTGACAATGAATCCAACAGACTCACCACCCTCTAGCAAAAGAAATTCCTCCTCATCTCTGTTCTAGAAGTACATACCACCTTTCTGAGGTTGTGCCCTCTGGTCCTAGACTCCCCCATGATAGGAAACTTCCTCTGCACATCCACTCTATTCAGGCCTTTCAGTATTCCAAAGATTCCAATGCCAGCTCCTCTCATTCTTCTGAATTCCGTGACTACAGGCCCAGAGCCATCAAACACTCCTCATACATTAACTCCTTCATTCCTGGAATCATTCTTGCCAACCTTCGTTGGACCCTTAGCGCTTGAACGTAACAAAAATGCTGGATATTAATACTTTGGGTGTAAAGAGAAGGAACGCTTGAGGATTATCCTTGGGCAGATTGAGCAGTGAAGCCACAGAGTGCGTTATTGAGGCAAAGTTGGTGCGTGGAATGAATGGCAACATGAAATGCTGTCATGTAACAAGGACAGGGATCAATGTGCAAGGCGTTGCTGTCAGGTACAGTATTGTCTTTATCCTCTCATCTCCTCCAACCCACAGACACACTCACATCCTGCACTGGTCACGTTTCATCTTGTATTGCTGCTGTTTCACATATCTATCAGACTGCTTGTTTTATTATGATCGTGTCAGTAACATTACACCGTCTTACAGAAACATGTACCTCACACTTTCAATCTTCAGACCATGCCACTCAGGAACTTGTGCTAGTGTTAATTTGTGACTGTATGCGCTGGATCGTAACTCTATGTGCTGTGTGTGACCGTATGTACTGTGTTTTGTACCTTGGTCCCAGAGCCACACTGTTTTGTTTGGCTATGTATTTGAACTTAACTTATGAGGGAATACAGAGTGAAATGTTTAGGAAAAGAAAGGGATGGAGTGATGTATGTTATTTTTGATATTTGTTCATGGTTACTAAGTATGGTGATTGCCACAGGTGAACATTGTGTGTGACCAAGTCTTAACTATTACCTTGTCAGTTATTACTATGTTGTAATTCTTCCACTCCATGAATGTCAATTCATCTGGAATATTGGGACAAAGAGTAGAAAAGCAAATGTTTTCCCATTTGTAACACCTTTTCAAGAATTACAGAATCCCTTCTGTTAAATTTCTAATAGCTGTATTTTGACATGTTTGCTTGTTAGTTCAAAAACACTCCTGTCCTGTGCCCCATTTATATCCTATTCTAAAGTGCCTGGAACCTTTCTGCTAGTCTGTCTTCCACTTTGATGATAGTTTCTCTCATTCCCTACATCTCCCCTGTCACTGCTCCATTCATTGTCTGCCTCAACTTCTCAGCTGTAATAATTCATTCAGAAACTTGTCCAGTTGTTTGGATCCGATTGACACATGCAATGATTCCTGAATTGGTCCTTTGAGTTTAAAAAAAACATTCTGGAACACTGGAAGAAGGGATAGTGATCATGAGGATGACTCACAGTGCTCTGCAATGGTTAAGCACATTTGAAATGTAGTGAAGGCAGCAGTCAAATTGTACACAGCAATAGACAGACAGACATACTTTATTGATCCAGAGGGAAATTGGGTTTCGTTACAGTCGCACCAACCAAGAATAGTGTAGACAATATAGCAATATAAAACCATAAATCATTAAATAATAATAAGTAAATTATGCCAAATGGAAATAAGTCCAGGACCAGCCTATTGGCTCAGGATGTCTGACACTCAGAGGGAGGAGTTGTAAAGTTTGATGGCCACGGGTAGGAATGACTTCCTATGATGCTCAGTGTTACATCTCGATGGTTACCATCTTGGTTACAACCCAAGATGGAATGAGTCTCTGGCTGAATGTACTCCTGTGCCTAACCAGTACATTATGGAGTGGATGGGAGTCATTGTCCAAGATGGCATGCAACTTGGACAGCCGTCAGAGAGTCCAGTTCCACCCCCACAACATCACTGGCCTTACAAATGAGTTTGTTGATTCTGTTGGTGTCTGCTACCCTCAGCCTGCTGCCCCAGCACACAACAGCAAACATGATAGCACTGGCCACCACAGACTCGTAGAACATCCTCAGCATCGTCTGGCAGATGTTAAAGGAGCTCAGTCTCCTCAGGAAATCGAGATGGCTCTGACCCTTCTTGTAGACAGCCTCAATGTTCTTTGACCAGTCCAATTTATTGTCCATTCGTATCCCCAGGTATTTGTAATCCTCCACTATGTCCACACTGACCCCTTGGATGGAAACGGGGGTCACCGGTGCCTTAGCCCTCCTCAGGTCCACCACCATTTCCTTAGTCTTTTTCACATTAAGCTGCAGATGATTCTGCTCGCACCATGTGACAAAGTTTTCCACCGTAGCCCTGTACTCAGCCTCATCTCCCTTGCTGATGCATCCAACTATGGCAGAGTCATCAGAAAACTTCTGAAGATGGCAAGACTCTGTGCAGTAGTTGAAGTCTGAGGTGTAGATGGTGAAGAGAAAGGGAGACAGGACAGTCCCCTGTGGAGCCCCAGTGCTGCTGACCACTCTGTCTGACACACAGTGTTGCAAGTACACGTACTGTGGTCTGCCAGTCAAGTAATCAATAATCCATGACACCAGGGAAGCATCCACCTGCATCACTGTCAGTTTCTCACCCAGCAGAGCAGGGCAGATGGTGTTGAACGCACTGGAGAAGTCAAAAAACATGACCCTCACAGTGCTCGCCGGCTTGTCCAGGTGGGCGTAGACACAGTTCAGCAGGTAGACGATGGCATCCTCAACTCCTAGTCAGGGCTGGTAGGTGAACTGGAGGGGATCTAAGTGTGGCCTAACCATAGGCCGGAGCTGCTCTAGAACAAGTCTCTCCAAGGTCTTCATGATGTGGAGGTCAGTGCCGGTCTGTAGTCATTGGAGCCACTAGGGCGCGGCGTCTTCGGTACAGGGATGAGGCAGGACGTCTTCCACAGCACAGGAACCCTCTGGAGACTCAGGCTCAGGTTGAAGACATGGTGAAGTACTCCACATAGCTGGGGGGCACGGGCTTTGAGCACCCTGGGACTGACACCATCTGGGGCTGCAGCCTTGCTTGGGTGGAGACGTTTCAGCTGTCTTCTCACCTGTTCAGCTGTGAAGCCCACCGTGGTGGTTTCAGGTGGGAAAGGGGTGTAGTCATGAGAGCAGGGTGGGGGGCTGTGAGGAGGGGTAGGAGGGGAGAGTGGAGTATGTGTTGGTTGGGGGCCGACAACAGATGAATCATGTGGGGGATGGGCAGGGGCCACAGTGTCAAATCTGTTGAAGAACAGGTTAAGTTCATTGGCCCTGTCCACACTGCCTTCAGCTCCTCTGTTGCTAGTTTGCTGGAACCCAGTGATGGTTCTCATCCCACTCCAGACCTCTCATGTTGTTCTGCTGGAGTTTCCACTCAAGCTTCCTCCTATACCTGTCTTTAGCCTCCCTGATCTTGGCTTTCAGGTCCCTCTGTATTGTCCTCAGTTCCTCCCTATTTCCATCTCTAAACACCCTCTTTTTAGCATTCAGGATGTCCTTAATGTCCTTTGTTACCCATGGCTTGTTATTTGAATAACAAAGGACAGTTCTTGCCGGAACATTGGAGTCCACACAGAAGTTGATGTATCCAGTGATGCACTCTGTGAGCCCATCAGCCCCTGAGCCCCTGTGAGCAGTCAAATTCTACACAGCAATAGCCCCACAGTGGAAGCATTTCTCACCTCGTTTTTAAATATCCTACCCAATATCCCAAGGCTGTGACCAATTGTTCTGGGCTTGGCTGCAATCAGTTCTCCTGCATTTATTCTGTCCAATCCTGTCAGGATTTTCTAAATTTCAGTCACTGGGTGAAAAAGGGTACAGATCCCCTCCTACCCCTTGCCTTAAACCTGTGTCGTCTAATCTAATCACTCTGACCCAGAACATTTGTCAGCCTAAACTTCCATCAGTTTTCCCACCACAATTCCTTGACTAATATTAATTTCCTTCATTTCCCCCCTCTGCAGATAATTAAAATTGTTGCACTATTTATTTATTTTGTAATTTATGGTAACTTTATATCTTTTTGCACTGTATGGTGCCACCAACCAACAATTTCACATCATAAGCAACAGTGAGATTAAACCTGATTCTGATTCTGAGGTTCTTTGTGCCCTCCTCTGAAAACTAGCCCAAAGTAGTTGATCAATTTTTCTACCATTTCTTTGTCCCCTAGTTTCTGATTGTTAAGGTCCTACCTTTACAGTTAGTATGGGGGGGGGGGTGTCAGAGGTAAGATCTTTACACAGAGAATGGTGGGTGTGTGTTGCTACAGGTGAGAATGGAATGTTGACACAATGCTTAGATAAACCATATTATTGAATGGAGAAAGCACATTTGAGGCACTGAGTGGCCAGTGTCTGGTCCTTATTTCTTAGCATCAGAGATGGTACCTTTCTCTTTCTTGAAATAGCACTTGGAGATATCTTATATCCAGCTGGAAGAGAGGCTGGTATTTGTTTTTAGCTGATGCACATTCTGATGGCCCAAGTGTTTCTAAATCATCTTTGAACAAAGGATTTATTTAAAGGATGGCACCTCTGGCACTGTAACTTACTCTCAGAGAGAAAGTCGCTTGGGTTTCTTTTAGTCCTGTCCCTGGACTAGGGCTTACCTTTGAGCCAGAAACCTATGAGATCACGTGCACTACCTACCATTTCAGTTACAATTTCATCTTGGGATCCTTTTTGTGCTTCTTGCAAATCAACTATAGATTAACAGTTTTAAATGTTTAGGAGCTTTTTTTTGCCTGCCAGAATTAAAAGGAGTGAAGTAATTGCCTGAAACATCAACAATCTCAACTACACCCAGCTAATCTATTATTTCAGTACAAGATATTTTATCGGGTATATGCATTTTCAGAATGTGTATATTAATATCGAAGAGGAACAATTAATACATATTCATGCCAATTTTATTTTTGGTTTTAACTGTATGAAGTTGCTTTATTGTTTGGCTGAAATGTGTGGCTCTGCAGAGGATTCAGAAAGTACACGAAAATGTGAACTGAGGCTTTTTCTTTGAAAATATCTCTGATTGATTGAATGAGTCCTGTCCAGTTGGACCTGCTGTCCCTCAGAGGAGTCGATAAGTTGTAGGGCTATTAATAAGATTGGATTTTCATGTCAGAATTTACATATTTAGAACATTTTACAGCCAGTTATTTACTTATGAAGTAGTCAACGTTGGACACGGAAAATTGTAGAGGACGGTTTAAGCAGCTGGATCCAATTGCTGTCAAATTTCTGAGGGTAAATGGTAATTGGTTTATTGTCACAATACAGTGGGAAAACGTTTTTCATGCTAACTGTATAGATCATTCCCAACAAAAGTACATCAGTGTAGTATAAAGTGGGAAAAAATGCAAAATCTAGTGTTATAATTACAGAGAGAGGGCAGTGCAGGTAGATAAATAAGGTCAAAGAGATCAAAATCACATGTAAACTGAAACATACAGTGAAATTGTGTCATTGGCATTAACAACCAATACAAGCTAAGGATGTTTTGGTGGCAGCCCGCAAGTGTGGCCATACATTCTGGTGTCATCGTAGCATGCTCAGCACGTTCAGCAGGTTCAGCAGAACAATACAAGCAACAACAGAGCAGCAAAACAAGCCCGTTTCCTACCGTCCCCTCACAAAGACAGGCCAGGCCGCTTACATTTTGGCTCTGGGCTCTAACACTCGCAGCCCTCCAGCCTCCAAACACACTGACCCAGGAGCTTCGTCTTCCAGTCACGCAGCTCCCTGGACTTTAACCTCTTGCTTCAACCTCTGAACTTTGCCGGCATCTCCAACAACACAGCATTCCCGAAGTGAAACTGGGATTCCAAAGTACAACCACAATCCACAACAATCTGAGTGGGTTTGTCACCAAATAAGTTAGAAGAGAACACTGAGGAGAAATTTGATGGCAGGTTACCTAGACACTTAATGTCAAGCACCAGAATTTGCCTTAGAGAAGACTCTAGCAAATTTCTACAAATGTACTGTGCAGGGAGCATTCTGACTGGTTGCATCATTGTCTGGTATGGTGGAGCCAACACACAGGATCAGAAAAAGCTGCAGAACTCTGTAAACTCAGCCAGCTCCAGCATGGGCTCTCACTTCCCCAGCATCCAGGACATCTTCAAAAGGTGGCAGTCATCATTAAAGACCCCCACCACTCAGGACACGCCCTCTTCTGATTATTACAAATGGGAGGAGGTACAGGAGCCTGAAGACATACATTGAACATTTTAGGAACAAAGAACCCCTTTGCTATCAGATTTCTGAATGGTTCATGACCACACAAATACTATTTTGCTCTCATTTTGCACTACATATTTTATATATATTTCTTATTGTAATTTATAGTATATTTTATGTATTGCAATGTACTACTGCTGCAATGAACAAGTTTCAGGATCTATGTCAGTGATAAAAAAAACCAGTGCTGTGTCCTTAAACTAGAGTATTTAACACCTCCATCTCATTCCTGTGGGATGTGATAATAGGCTTTAAAGTTCAAGCAGAGGCCTAATTAGGTAAAGGTTTTTGGAGCGTACTGCTGAATGCGGTTCAGAGATTTACTTAACAAGATTTTTCTGCCACAGTCTGTTTACTATCACACAAATGTTCATTTCACAGAATTGGAAACTCTATCTAACTGGCAGCCATTCAGGACTTTAATTAACTGAGGGTTAAATGGGATGGAAGGCCGGATGAAACTTCTGTTCAAATGTTTCTGAAAAGGTCGATGTCTGGATAGTGCAGGATATTTTTTATTTAACATTGTATAAATACAAAATCAATTGGCATGTCAGCCTAAATTCCATTTTCAGGTGTCAACACATTTTTTAAATTTCTGGTTTATTAGCTGTGATTTGCATTACAGTTTGCCTTTGAAATCTGAAAATGTTGTTTCACAACCAGAATGAAACTATGCTTTGGCAGCAGTATCGCCACTGCTGTTTTGACTCACTGAAGAGAAGTTTGGAGTCTTACTGCTGATGAAAATTCCTCCAACACCATTTGGATCATTTCACTTCTGTTTTTGAAACTGAAGTCCCAAACCTGGAGCAGTAATCACACAAGCCGGGGTTCCTTTGACCCTCACCAATTTTTATTGATGCACCATAGAAAGCATCCTATCAAGATGCATCACAATTTGGTACAGCATTTGCTCTACCCTAGACTGCCAGAAACTTCAGGATGTACAACATTAGAACAGTACAGCACACTACAGGCCCTTCAGCCCACAATATTGTTCCAACATTTTAACCTGCTCTTAGATTAATCTAACCCTTCCCTCCCACATAGACCTCCATTTTTCTTTCATCCACGTGTCTATCTTAGAGTCTTTTAAATGTCCCTAATGTATCTGCCTCTACCACCACCCCTGGCAGCATGTTCCATGCACCCAACACTCTGTGTTAAAAAAAACTACCTCTGGCATTCCCTTCATACTTCCCTCCAATCACCTTAAAATTAAGTCCCCTCGTATTAGCCATTTCCACCATGGAAAAAGTCTCTGGCTATCCACTCAATCTGGCTCAGAAGAAACTGCAGTGAATTGTGGACACAGCACATCAGGAAAACCAGCCTCCCCTCTGTGAACTCTGTCTACATTTCTAGCTGCCTTGGTAAAGTAGCCAGCATAATCAAAGACCAATTGAAATGGATGGCCACTGAGAGGGCTTACCTTTTGTGGCAGAAAGTGAAGATGCCCAACAAAGCATCCTCGAACCTGCAGATCTGCAATCTGCAATCATCGATGTAGAGGAGGCTGCACTGGATACAATAAAGCTGCCTCCTCTCTCTTTCCATCTCCCATTCCATTTCCCTTCTTTCCCCATTCTATTCTCCACATCTGCCCATCACCTGTATCTGGTTTCCCTCTTGCCCTTTTTTCCATGGTCCATTGACCACTTCTATTAGATTACTTTTTCAGCTCTTTATGTCTTCCACCTATCCTCTCCCAGCTTCTTACTTCATTTTCCTCCTCCACCCACCCAGCATTCCCCTTCTGAACTGGTGTTACCTACCACCTGCCAGCTTGTAAGCCTTCCCCTTCCCCCACCTTCTTATTCCAACTTCTTCCCCCTTCCTTTCCAGTCCTGATATCCTGATGAAGGGTTTCAGTCTGAAGCGCCAGCTCTTTATTCCCCTTCATAGACGCTGCCTGGTTTGCATAGTTCCTCCAGCATTTTGAGTGTGTTATGAGAATTCCAGTTTGTGTTTATCAGACTCAATGGGCCAAATAGTCTAAT
This sequence comes from Hemitrygon akajei, assembly GCF_048418815.1. Taxonomy (NCBI): domain Eukaryota; kingdom Metazoa; phylum Chordata; class Chondrichthyes; order Myliobatiformes; family Dasyatidae; genus Hemitrygon; species Hemitrygon akajei. The sequence goes on along the minus strand of NC_133149.1, from coordinate 46,403,139 downwards.
TCTGCTCCTATGTCTTATTGGCTTACCTTGATTAGTTAAGATATCAAAGGTTATGAGGGGAAGGCAGGAGAATGGGGTTGAGAAGATAATAAATTGGAGTAGACTCGATGGGCTGAATGGCCCAATTCTGCTCCTATATTGTCATCTTGAGACAAAATGTTCACAGTTAGTAGATGAGCAGAAAAGTTTCCAGATCTTCCTAATGCAGTCAGAACACCATCTATTTCCTTTGGATCCTCTTTAAACTAAGAAAACAAGGAGATGATTAATATTGAAACTTCTTGATTCAAACACTTCAATGAACTGGGGTGGGGGGGTGTATGTGTGTGTGTGTGTCTCTCTCTCTCTCTCTCCACTTTTGTGGCGGGCAATACACATTGAAATATAAACAAGCTTCAATGAGAGAGAATTTGCAGATGCTGGAAACCCAAGCGACACACACAAAATGCTAGAGGAAATCAGCAGGCCAGGCAGCATCTATGGAAAAAAGTACAGTCGACGTTTTGGGCTGAACCCCTTCGGCAGTCCTGTCTTCAACCCTCCTCCTTTTCCTAGACACCCCGTCCTGGTCTTCTGCCTGCTCTGGACCTTTTCCTTGCCAACTGCTGATGGCACATCAACCGTCTCGACTTCAACACTCCTCTCTCCAATTCTAACCTCACCCCTTCTGAATGCTCCGCTCTCCACTCCTCTACACCAATCCTAACATCACCATCAAACCCACAATTAAGGTAGGTGCTGTAGTAGTCTGTTATAATTATCTCTACCTTGTTGAGGCTCAGTGAGAACTCTCAGACACCTCCTCTTATTTACACCTCGAAAAGGATCCCAGTAAGGAGCACCAGGCCATTGTCTCTCCCACCATCCCTGACATTATTAGATCTGGGGATCTCCCATCCACTGCCACCAACCTGATAGTTCCCACACCCCACACCTCCTGTTTCTACCTCCTTCCCTAGATCCACAAACCTGCTTGTCCTGGTTGACCCATTGTGTCAGCTTGTTCCTGCCCCACTGAATTTGGAGCGATGGAGGATGAGAGGTGACCTGATAGAGGTGTATAAGATGTTGAGAGGCATTGATCGTGTGGATGGTCAGAGGCTTTTTCCCAGGGCTGAAATGGTTGCCACAAGAGGACACAGGTTTAAGGTGCTGGGGAGTAGGCACAGAGGAGATGTCAGGGGTAAGTTTTTTACTCAGAGAGTGGTGAGTGCGTGGAATGGGCTGCTGGCAACGGTGGTGGAGACGGATACGATAGGGTCTTTTAAGAAACTTTGGATAGGTACATGGAGCTTAGAAAAATAGAGGGCTATGGTTAAACCTAGTAATCTCTAAGGTAGGGACATGTTCCGAAGGGCCTGTATTGTGCTGTAAAGTTTCTATGTTTCCATGTAACTCATATCTGTATACCTCAACACACACAAAATGCTGGTAGAACACAGCAGGCTAGTCCTGACGAAGGGTCTCGGCCCGAAACATCGACAGTGCTTCTCCTTATAGATGCTGCCTGGCCTGCTGTGTTCCACCAGCATTTTGTGTGTTGTTGTTTGAATTTCCAGCATCTGCAGATTTCCTCGTGTTTGCTCTGTATACCTCAACTCTGTTTTGGGCCCCATATCTCAGAAAGGATATGTTGTATGTTGTCATTGGAGACAGTCGAGAGGAGGTTCACGAGGATGATTCTGGGAATGAAGTGGCAGTTTTGGGCCTGTATTCACTGGAATTTTGAAGAATGCATGGGGATCTCACTGAAACCTACGAGGTGGATTGGGAGAGGATGTTTCCTTTGTTGTTGTTATCCAGAACTAGAGGGCACAGCCTCCAAATTGAGCGGCGACCCTTTAGAACAAAGGTGAGGAGAATTTTTTTTAGCCAGAGAGAGTAGTGAATCTATGGAATGCTCTACCACAGACAGCGGTGGAGGCCAAGTCCATGGGCATATTTAAGGCAGAAGTTCATAGCTCCTGATCGATCAGGGCTTCAAAAGATAAGGTGAGAAGGCAGGTGTATGGGGTTGAGTGGGATCTGGGATCAGCCATGGTGGAATGGTGGAACAGACTTGATGGGCTGAATGGCCTAATTCTGCTCCTATGTCTTATGGTCTTGTACAACAAAAACTATCAAGAAAATAGCTGGGATTCCTGTGGTAAACTATGTATACTTGTCTGGACACACCCCTCTGCTGACTGCTCCTGTGGCTCCTCCCACAGACCCCTGTATAAAGGCGATTGGAGGCACTGCTCCCCCCTCAGTCTCCGAGATGCTGTGCTCCGTTTTGCTGCTAATAAAAGCCTATTGTTCACCTCCCGTCTCCGAGAGTTATTGATGGTGCATCAATTCCCTTAATTTATTTGGGACACTATGCCAGTTAATTTTTGTCAGGAGACTGTTGCTGAACAGTTTCTAATTAGCGGCAGTTGCATGTACTTGTGTGGCTGTTAAGACACTACAACATGCTAAGAGCGAAGAGTTTTTTAAAACAGCATCAGCTGCATGTGTTCAAAACGCAGTGATTTTTGTCACTGATAGTTGGCGAGAAATAAGCAGTATGAAAATTCAGAACTGTTTTGCTCACTGTGGTTTCAAGCATTGAGGCTTGGAGATGCTAGAAACAGCTAGAGGCAAAAATGAAATGATTTTACTACTTCAACAAGTTAGGGACTATGAAGAAGTTGAAGGTATCAACAATCGTCTTGAAAGTTACAATGAAAATGAAGATATGGAGGATGCAATTGTTGAAAGCAATGTATGAAGACAGTCCATTATCTGCACTAGGCGTCCGCACTAATCTTATTCACTTACAGTAAATCAAAAGAACATGGCAGCGTACACTGGATGAATTCCTCCATCGATAACTATTAGGAACTAATGCACAGTTTTATAGTACTATAGTAGTATTGGTAGTGTTCTAATTTGTTCTGTATTTCATTTAAATACATAGTTTGTTACTTTGTTAAACAGCAGTTTGTCTTTTTTATACCTTTTTAACTATTTCCATGAAACTTTGGCTAATTGGGGCAGCTGCTTTATTGGACCAACATATATTGGTCCTGATGTGTCCCAATTAATGGGAATCCACTGCATATATAAAATTTTAAATAAGTAGTGCAAAAAGGGAGCAAAAATATTGATTTCCAGCTTCTGCACTTTATATGATCTTCACTTTGTTTTCCTTTCTCAGTTCTGATGAAATGTTAGCTATTCACTTTCCATTGATGCCGTCAGACCTGCTGAGTATTTTCAACAGTTTCTGTCTTTTTTCCATGAAATAGAGGCCAGGACCTTGCAAAGAAATGCAACTGTGGGTTAGTGGAGCCAGGTTGTCAGATCCTTGGTAGGTGACAAACTGACAAAAGCTGAGATCCCAAGACCACACATAGTTAACAAGTTTTGGGATTGTTTCATTTCCTCTAAGCCTTTGCGTACTGGTGATCATGTTACTGGCACCGCCCGTGATGGTCACTGAAGATTCATGAGAAAAGTAGTCTTATTAGGAAATTATCTGGATGGAATTCAAGGTCAGTGTGAAGAGAGACTGACTTCAGCTCAGCTGCTGGACTGGAAATTTAAGAAAGCCACAGACATATCAAGATTAGGAAAACGCCCATTTTAAATTCTGACAGCCAGATGGAAACTATAATATTTTTGGACTGACAACTCCAAATAAATAAATCCATTATTTACAGAACATAATTACATTTCTCGGGAAATGTTTCTGCAACTCATGGGATAGCATGAGAATCTGAGGCCCTGATATTAAAAAAAGCTGTGGAGTGTGTTTATAACGTTTTGAAGTACTAATGTATTTTTTTAAATTGACAACACTAACAGTTTCCATTTATGTAGTATTCTTAATAAGAGAGACTATTCCAAGGAGCATAATCAAAAAAAAATATTGACATGGAGATATCGGCGCAGGAAATCTGGGTTTTAAGGAACTTCAGAAAGACGTAGAGGCAGAGAGTGGGGAGAGAAGTTGGCATTTTATGGCTTTGCAGCTGAAGGCATGGTATATGAGCTAGGGTGCCTAAGACTTGAACAGTACTGTATTTGTCAATGTGAAGTGGAGAGCAAGTATGTAAATTTGGTGGGAGCAAAGGATGTTGGGAATGGAGAGGGAGGAATGCCGCGAGAGGGGTGTGGGGCAGTGGTAGAGAATAAGTGCCGGGGGGTGGGGGTGACACGGGGTGACGTGGGTGCAGACACACCCAGCCCTGAGACACCAAGCAAGGCTATTTGATTCCAAACAGTTGGTTTATTGATCATTATAGTATGTCTCTCTATTGCTTCCCACTCCCTCCCCTCTCTCTTTCCCTTTTCCCAACCACGATTCTCCTCTCCCTGCCCCCTTCCTATTCTCAGTCCGCTATAGAGACCCATATCAGAATCAGGTTTATCATCACTCACATATATCATGAAATTTTGTTTTTTTTTACAGCAGCAGTACAATGCAATTCATACAATTACTACAGTACTGTACAGAGTCTTAGGCACCTGAGCTATATATATTTGTCTAAGACTTTTGCACAGTCCTGTCATTTACAAAAATTAAATAAGTAGTGCAAAAAGAGTAATATTAGCAAGGTATTGTTCACGTGTTCATGGATCGTTCAGACAACTGATGACAGAGGGGAAGAAGCTGTCCTAAAACAGCTGGAGCAGGTTAGAGAACCAGGGTAGGGAGAAATGATGGCGGGTCAACAGTGAAGTTTATCTTTATTGTGAGCCTCAAGTTGTAGACCAGTGTTTCCCAATGGGGGAGCAGTTACGCGTCCTAAGGGGGTGTTCAGGGAAATAGAAGTCGTTGGGGGGGGGGGTAAGTGGTACCCTAACTTGAGGCAAGAGATATGATCGACCATTAGTAGAGCAGGCACTTCCAAAAAAAAGGATGAGGCACTGGAACACAGGAAGAACCATAGCTCTGCAGGCGGTGAGCACCCGTCGTCACAACACGTTTGGAACTCAGCAATCTCATCTGACCTTACCAATCAAACAGACATTATTGGGGATGCTAACTGGAATAGTATAAAGGTAGCTTGCCGAACACCACCTCTATCTCGATTAACATTCAGATTCCAATCTGAATTGTTGTCAATGTAATCTTTACTGTCGTGATCATCTTCATCTTAACTCACATGCCGCTACCATCGTTCCATCCATGTCAACTCACTGCTATCGTCAACATCTGATAGGCATTCCCAGTTTCTGTTAATTTTTACTTTTAATTTATCCCTGTTAATGATGGATAAATGGCGCAATCTCTATGAGTCTGAAGGCAGTGAAGCCTTGAATTCTAATCCTGCTAAGAAATAGAAACTACAGGAAGTGTGTCAATACAATGTTACACACCTGGAGTATGATTTTATTCTGTTCCCATCAGATCAGCAACACTCCATGTGTCTCGTTTGTAATACTGCACTGTCTAATGAAGCCATTAAACCATCAAGATTGCAGGAACACTTCCATAAAAGACACCCTGAAAAGGCTACTTATGGTAATGGAGCATTTGTAAAGGGTTGCACACTCGAGTCATTTGCCAAGAAAACTGAAAATGACCTTGATAGTGGTCTCATTGCTTCTTATAACATTTCCAAAATGATAGCAAAGTATTGAAAATCTCATACAATTGGCAAAAGGTTAACAATGCCTGCAGTATCAGAAGTGCTCACCATTGTTCTTAAAATGGATACCAGTATTTTAAAATCAATTTATCTGAATAATGACTCTGTGCTCGTCGTAATGACAAAATGAGTGAAGACATTGAGTATCAACTATGCACAGAGCTATAAAAAGCCACACTGAAGAGCATTGGCTGTCAAAAGGTTGCTGCTTAAAATATTTCTTTGATCTTTTTGACACTGTGGTTGAATTTTTACTCTTAAGTCGACAAGAGCTTAAGAAACAAGATTGAACTTCTATGAGCCAGATGAACGTTGAAACTACAGGGTGAGAATTTCAATTTAATCCAGGCAAAAAGTGCAGTGTCTACTTTTATTAGAAAATTGGAAACGTATATGCAGAAGATCGGGAGAAGAATGTTCTCACAGTTTCCCTGCATGGAAAGTATGGCACTCTCTTTCACAGTCTGTAATTTACTTACACCTGTAGTCACTGAAGAAGGATTTTCAGAATCGATTCACGGATTTGAACGATCTGGAAATTCCAGACTGGGTAATTAACCCATTTTTTTGCAAGGTGGAAGAACAGGAAGCGAGTTTGCAAGAAGAAATTATTGAAATTCAGAATGATGAAGAAGCAAAAATGCTTTTCAAAAATGTCAGCTTTTGTGGTATGTGGCTACACTGTCATATGAAGTTTCCTGGTCTTTGGAGAAGAGCCAAACAGCTCTTCATTGCATTTCCATCCTCCTACCTTGTTGAAAGAGGCTTCATTGCAGTGAACCACAGTCACAAAAACAGAAACTGCTTGGACATTGTTACGCATGCAGACTGAAGGCTTTTGTTATCACAACTTGAACCAGATATTTCAAATCTTGCTAAAAACCATCATGCTCAAGGATCACACTGATATCAAAGCTGCTGTACAGTGCATAGGTACTGGTAAGCTAGGTGTCAAGATAGATAAAAAATTAAAGTAGAATCACTTTTCTCAGGTTAGCATATAGTAGACATGTCTTTACACTCTGGGGGCCCCTGAAAATATATTGTGTGTAGGAGGGGTGTTGACAAGTATGAAGGTGCTTTAGGGGGTTGTTGACAAGTATGAAAGTACTTTGGGGAACGTTGGTCTAAAAAATAGATGGTAAAAAAAAACTGTTATAGAGCATGGAAACACGCCCTTTGGCCCATCCCATCCATGCCAACCAAGTTGTTTAGGTTCCATTTACATGCATTTGACCCATGTCCCAAACCTCCCCATTCATGTAACCATGTGAATTATTTTAAATTGTTGACTCATTGAAGTTATGGTGACCATTGTCTCCTTAATCACCACCCTTAAACACAATGCTCCCCCATTTCCCTCACATCTGCCCTCACCCCATCCTCCCATTTTCATAACAGGGATGGGATTTCCCTTGTCCTTCCCTACCACCCCATGAGCCTCTGTATCTAGCACATCATTCTCCATAACTTCCTACACTAAGCACATCTTCTCTTCCCCCCCTCCCCTTTTCATTAGGATCAACTCTCGATGTGACACCCTTATAAAGTTAAGTTTATTGCCATTTACCTATTATTTATTTATTTTTCAATCTTTTTATTGATTTTCAATTAAAGAATATACAAATCAGAGGAGGAGTTTAGCAAACAGATAAGATAAAAGACATATAAATAGCAATAATAAAAACAGAAAGTATATAATGTCAAAATCAAATAGGTAAAATATTATGCTGTATATAACATATATAACCACATAATGTATATAGAAATGAGACAACGTTTCTTCAACCCAGTGTTTAAAGCACAGTATACACAAACATATGCAGCGCTCCTTATAAATGCCCCCGATAGATGGTGGGGGGACCCCTATGATCCTCTCAGCTATTCTCACCATCCTTTGTAGAGACTTCAGGTCGATGCTCGACTGCTCCCATACCAGATGGAGATGCAGCTTGTCAGGATGCTCTCAGTGGTGCTACTGTAAAACGCCGTGAAGATGGGTGGGGGGGTGTGGTGTGTGGAAGCCTTGCTTGCCTCGATCTTCTTAGGAAGAGGAGTCTGCTTGTCCACTTGTCCTTCCTCACTGATCTCTCTCCTGGCACTTATCCCTACATCTCCTCCCTCACCACCAGTCAGGGCCTCAAACAGTCTTTCCAGCAAAGTTCCAGTGTGGGTTCCTCTTCTTCAGTGAGACCTGATGCAGATTGAAGGAATGCTTTGTCTGCCTCAAAAGGCAGATCTTTCTGTAGCTGCCAATTTCATTTCACTGAAAGTATGAAAAGCATTATTACAGTAAAATCTGGGAATCTTATGCATCTGTTTTTATTATAAATTATAATAAGAAATATATACAATATATGATAAGTAGTGCAAAAAGAGATTAGAAATAATGAGGTAGTGTTCATGGGTTCATTGTCAGTTCAGAAATCTGATGGAAGGGAAGAAGCTATTCCTAAATCATGGAGTTTGTGTCTTCATGCTCCTGTCCCTCCTCCCTGATGGTAGCAATGAGAAGAGGCCATGTCCTGGTGGTAGGGGGTCCTTAATCATGGATGCCACCTTTCTGAAGTATCACCTTTTGAATCTTATGTGAGTGTTCTTTGCGATAATTACCCAAGAATATCCCTGCCTGGAAGGTGTACAGTGATTTAGTTCCTGGGATGAGTGGTTTAAGCAGGAAGGGCTCTAATTCTGTGGAGTGTATATGCTTGATGCATTGGATGCTGAGAGCTGTGTCCTCTGGTTAGAGAGTCAGGAATTGTGGTTGTGATGTTAAGTAGGGATTAGACAGATGGATGTGAGGAGAGATTACTCAATTCTTGACAGTTCTGAATTTTTGGTATTCTTTACTGCTGAGGGCTCTTGATGTTTGTTAAATATATTCAAGAATGAAAGTGATACATTTTTGGAGCCTCAAGAGGTTGAGGGATGTGATTTGAGTGGAATGCAGTCGATCCATGTTCAGGTAATGTTATATTGAATGCCAGAGCAGACTTAAAGGACTGGTGACCATGCTTCTGTTTTCTTATTGACAGAACTATAGAACATTTACAGTGCAAGAGGAGGCCTTTCAGCCCCCATCACGTCTGTGCTGGTCACGTGAAGAGCTCCCCTACCCATTCCCTCCTTCTGTTACTCAACCTGTGGCCTTGGAAATTTTGTTTCCTCAAGTACTGCTTAAATGTAATTAAGGCTTCTGTGTCTATGATCTTTTCAGGCAAAGAGCTTTCATCAATCTGTAGGTGAAAAAGCTGTTAGTTTCTTCAGTAATACAATTACAGGTTCTCACCAGTGATGAATGGCTGATTTATGTTCAGCCCTATATACTGACAAGTTTTTGGGAGACACTGACAATCCAGCTTTGGGAACCTCATTGTCAAAATTGCCTCCTCTATTGTCAAAATGAATCCAAACTCAGGTTGGAGGAACAACACCTTATATACCGGCTGGGTAGCCTCCAACCTGATGGCATGAACATTGACTTCTTTAACTTCCGTTAATGCCCCTCCTCCCCTTCTTACCCCATCCCTGACATATTTAGTTATTTGCCTGTTCTCCATCTCCCTCTGGTGCTCCCCCCCCTCCTTTCTTTCTCCTGAGGCCTCCCGTCCCATGATCCTTTCCCTTCTCCAGCTCTGTATCACTTTCGCCAATCACCTTTCCAGCTCTTGGCTTCATCCTACCCCCTCCGGTCTTCTCCTATCATGTCACATTTCCCCCTCCCCCCACTACTTTTAAATCTCTTACCATCTTTCCTTTCGGTTAGTCCTGACGAAGGGTCTCGGCCTGAAACGTCGACATCGCTTCTCCCTGTAGATGCTGCCTGGCCTGCTGTGTTCTACAGGCATTTTGTGTGTGTTGTTGTTTGAATTTCCAGCATCTGCAGATTTCTTCGTGTTTGGGAACCTCAGTGTAGTTTGGGGGTGGGGTGTAGGATTATTAGAGGTTGGGTTTACCTCCAGAGAGTCAGTGGGGGGCAGGATCACTGTGCTTTTTCCAGCAATTCCGTGATACAACAGTACAGGAAAATACATAGAACAGGATATCTCATAGAGAATGCGATTTTTAGAAAATGATTTTGTAATTGTTGTGGTAAAACGAGTATTTATTGTCCATAACTGCCCCTGCACTGAGGAAATGATTAAGAATCAATCAAGCTGGTGGATTTGGAGTTACATAAAGTCCAGAGCAGGTAAAGATTGCAGATTTCCTTCACTAATTAATGTTCCTTAAGGCAATAGTGAAGCAGGCAAGTTTTTACAAGAATCCATTCATTTTACAGTGAGTACTATGGAGGCTGATACCAACTTCAAATATGTTTAATCACTGATTTTAAATTCCCAGCTGGCAGAGTGAGAAGCAAACTTGTATTTCTGTACACAAGAGATTCTTCAGATGCTGGAAACTTCTTCCCTTTCCTTCCCCTTTCTCCCATGGTCCACTTTTTTCTCCTATCAGATTCCTTCTTCTTCAATTCTTCACCTTTTCCACCTATCATCTCCCAGGTTCTTAATTCATCCCCTCTCCCCCACTCACCCATCCACCCTACTTCTCACCTGGTTTCACCTGTCACCTGCCAGCTTGTACTTCTTCCCCTTTGCCTACATTATTAGTTCTGCTTTTCCCCCCTTTCTTTCTAGTCCTGATGAAGTGTCTGAAAGGTTGACTGTTTATTCCCCTTCATAGATGCTGCCTGATTTGCTGAGTTCCTCCAGCATTTTGTGTATTTTATATCTCTGAATCAATGGTTTAATTGAATAAATTGGATTATTAACTTAGTTTTGTAACTAGACAGTTATATTATTGTACCCTTGTGGATGGAACTTGCCCCAACCCTTGATACCCAACACTCTGTCTCAGATTAGAGTCCGGACCCTAGCCCGTGTGTCTCTGCTAGCTATTCACACAGAAGGGAAGTATTATAGCAGAAATGCTAACTGTTGTTATAACAGATGTTTTATGCCATGTGACCATCTAGCCCATAAAGATTTAAATGACCCGACTCCGTAAATTAACTGAGCACTTATGTGCATTCAGTTGTTGATGTGACCTTATCAAATGAGATCTTGTGTTGTAAAACGTCAATTGAATATTAGTCGTATGCACTTATGGTTGGAGGAGGGTTAGGGGGCTGATAATAGATATACTTTGGTCTCACAAACTTCTTGTATCTCAGAGCTGACAGCTGTCGGCTCTATTACAGAAAGTTCTTCAACGACTGGCAGTGGTTTGCTCCAATTCCAGCAGTGATGCTTGGAGCAGGTTTGCTTTGATTTTTTTAAGAGTTATTAGTGTTCTAAGGACAGACTTACTGTTTTTACTAATTCCACAGAAACATAGTCAAACCCCCGAAATATTTGCATGACTTGTTTTCTGAGAATTGCTTTTGTGAAGGGCATGTGATTGGGATAATGTGTGCATCCTGGTAGACATTACTTTTAAAGATGGTCACACAATATTAATAAATAACCAGATGGATCTGATTGATGTGAATTGTGTCATTAATCTCAAATATCCACTGATGCAGGGGAAGAAAATACAAATTTATGTAGCACCTTAATTGCAAATATCCACTGATTGGGGGGTGGGGGGGGCAGAGAAAAAGAAAGACTTAATTTTATGTAGCACCTTACATCATGGGTAAAGCCCTCCCCATCATCGAGCACATCTACATGGGGTGTTGTTACAGAAAAGCAACATCTATCATCAGGGAACCTCACCATCCAGGGCACGCTCTCTTCTCACTGCTACCATAGGTACAGGAGCCTCAGGACCCACAACCATCAGGCTCCTGAACCAAGGGGATAACTTCATTCAACTTCACTTCCCCCATCATTGAAATGTTCCCACAATCTATGGACTCACTTTCAAGGACAATTCATCTTATGCTCTTGATATTTATTGCTTATTTATTTATTATTTCTTTCTTTTTGTATTTGCACAGTTTGTTGTCTTTTACGCTCTGGTTGAACGGCCAAGTTGGTGCAGTCTTTCATTGATTCTATTACGGTTATTATTGTATTATAGATTTATTGAGTATGCCCGCAAGAAAATTAATCTCAGGGTTGTATATGGTGACATACAGTATATGCACTTTTTAAATAAATTTACTCTAAACTTTGAACATGACCTGTCCCAAGGAATTTTAAATCATGTGAGGTAAAATGGAAGTCAATTTGGGACACAAAACCCCAAAAATAGCAGTGTAACAATAGTCAGATATTCAATTCTCAGTGATGGAGTTTCAGAGATACAAGTTGTCCAAAGTGTTAGAGAAAACCTTCCTGCTCTTTGATGGTGCTATGGGGTATTTGGATCCTATGTAAGAGCACAAATATGGCCTTAGTTTAATTAATAGAACAACACCTCAGATGTGCAATGTTTCCTCAATATCAGCCCTCTGCCTTTGCAGCTGCTGTTTAGGACTCTCCCTCAAACTGTGCAACACTGTCAGTGCTTTCCCTGTGATACTGTAACTCCCTCATCACCATCCGTGAAATCGTTTCACAGGAGGTACAGAAGCCTGAAGCTCAAGATTAGCAACTACCCTTCAATGATTTGGTTCTTGAACAAACTGACACAGCCCTAATGCAACACTATGACCAATTTACTAAATTCCCTCCATCAGTGCAGTAACTGTTGCTCTGTACTGCTGCTACCTGACCCTCTCAGAGTGCTGGATTTGTGGAATCTCCCTTTGATTGTATGCTTTTCAGTGGGTGACAGTCAGGAGAGGGAAGGGAGAGCATCAGAAAGTGGAGAGAATACCTCTGGCCATCTCCCTGAAGAATAAGTACTCTATTTTGAGTACATTTGGAGGGGGGGGGGGGAATGACCTATCTGGGGGAAGCAAAAGTGACCATGCCTCTGGCACTGAGTCTGGCCCTGTGGCTCAGAAGGGTAGGGAACTGAAGAGGATGGCAGCAGTAATGGGGGACTCTATAGTTAGGGGAACAGATAGGCGATTTAGGGATGTGGAAAAGAAACACGGATAGTAGTTTGCCTCCCAGGTGCCCAGGTCCTCGATGTTTCTGAACACGTCCGCAATATCCTGAAATTGGAAGGTGAGCAGCCAGAAGTCATGGTACATATCGGTATCAACGACATTGGTAGAGAAAGGGAGGAAGTCCTGAAATCTTGGGATTGCTACCTGTGCCACATGACAATGAGGATAGGAATAGAATGAGGTGGTGGATAAATGTGTGACAGAAGAATTGGAGCAGGGGGCAGGGATTCAGATTTCTGGATCATTGGGACCTCTTCTGGGCAAATGTGACCTGTACAAAAAGGACGGGTTGCACTTGAATCCAAGGGGTACCAATATCCTGGGAGGGAGTTTTGCTAATGCTGTTAGGGAAAGGTTTAAACCAGATTTGCAGGGGGTGGGAACCAAAGTAAAGAGGCAGAGAATGGGGCGGTTGGTGCTCAAGTAGAGACAGCTTGTAGGGGGTTTGTGAGGAAGGATCGGCAGATGATAGAGCAATGATACACTCAGCCAGATGGTTTGATTTGTGTATTTTAATGCAAGGAGTATCATAAACAAGGCAGAGAAACTTAGAGCTTGGATCAATATGTGGAACTATGATGTTGTGGCCATTACAGAGACTTGGATGTCTCAGTGGCAGGAATGGGTTGCACCGGGTTTTAGATGCTTCAAAAAGGACAGGGAGTGGGGCAAAAGAGGTGGGGCGCGGCATTGCTAATCAGGGATAGTGTCACAGCTGCAGAAAAGGAGGAAACCATGCAGGAATCAGAATCAGGTTTATTATCACCAGCATGTGACATGAAATTTGTTAACTTCGCAGCAGCAGTTCAATGCAATACATAATGTAGAAGGAATAAATAAAATGAAATAATAAATAAATAAATAAATAAATGAATAAATAAATAAATAAATAAATAAACCAATTACAGTATATGTATAATGAATAGATCAAAAAATTGTGCAAAAAACAGGAATACTGTATATTAAAAAAAAGTGAGGTAGTGTCCAAGGGTTCAATGTCGATTTAGGAATCAGATGGCAGAGGGGAAGAAACTGTTCCTGAATTGCTGAGTGTGTGCCTTCAGGCTTCTGTACCTCCTACCGGATGGTAACAGTGAGAAAAGGTCATGCCCTAGATGCTGGAGGTCCTTAATAATGGACTCTGCCTCTCTGAGACACCGCTCCCTAAAGATGTCCTGGGTACTTTGTAGGCTGGTACCCAAGATGGAGCTGACTTGATTTACAACCCTCTGCAGCTTCTTTCGGTCCTGTGCAGTAACCCCTCCATACCAGACAGTGATGCAGCCTGTCAGAATGCTCTCCATTGTACATCTATAGAAGTTTCTGAGTGTATTTGTTGACATGCCAAATTTCTTCAAACTCCTAATAAAGTATAGCCGCTGTCTTGCCCTCTTTATAAGTACATCGATATGTTGAGACCAGGTTAAATCCTCAGAGATCTTGACACCCAGGAACTTGAAACTGCTCACTCTCTTCACTTCTGATCTCTCTATGAGGATTGGTATGTGTTCCTTCGTCTTACCCTTCCTGAAGTCCACAAACAGCTCTTACGTCTCACTGATGTTGAGTGCCAGGTTGTTGCTGTGGCATCACTCCACTAGTTGGCATATTTCACTCCTGTACGCCCTCTCGTCACCACCTGAGATTCTACCAACAATGGTTATATCGTCAGCAGATTTGCAGATGGTATTTGAGCTATGCCTAGCCTCACAGTCATGTGTGTATAAAGAGTAGAGCAGTGGGCTAAGCACACACCCCTGAGGTGCGCTAGTGTTGATCATCAGCGAGGAGGAGATATTATCACCAATCTGCATAGATTGTGGTCTTCCGGTTAGGAAGTCAAGGATCCAATTACAGAGGGAGGTACAGAGGCCCAGTTTCTGCAACTTCTCAATCAGGATTGTGGGAATGATGGTATTAAATGCTGAGCTATAGTCGATGAACAGCATCCCGACATAGGTGTTTGTGTTGTCCAGGTGGTCTAAAGCCGTGTGCAGAGCCATTGAGATTATCTACTGAATTGGTGTGGGTGGAAGTCAGAAACAGGAAGGGGGCAATAACTCTATTGGGTGTTTTTTATGGTTCCCACAATAGTATCAAGGACATCAAGGAGCAGATAGGGGGCAGATTCTGGAGTAACCCAATAATAATAGGGTTGTTGTGATGAGAAATTTTAACTTTCCTGATATCTCCTTAGAGCAAAGGGTTTAGATGGGGTGGAGTTTGTTAGGTGTGTCCAGGAGGGATTCTTGACACAATATGTAGATAAACCTACAAGAGGAGAGGCTATACTTGATCTGGTATTGGGAAATGAACCTGGTCAGGTGTCAGATCTCTTGGTGGGAGAGCATTTTGAAAGTAGTGATCACAACTCTACCTCCTTTACCATAGTGCTGGAGCAGATAATTTGGGAAAGCATTTAATTGGGGTAGGGGGAAATATGATGTTATTCGGCAGAAACTTGGAAGCATTAATTGGGAGCAGATGTTCTAATGGAAATGCACTGCAGAATTGTGGCAAATGCTCAGGGAGCATCTGCATGGTGTTCTGCATAGGTATGTTCCATTGAGGCAGGGAAAGGATAGTAGGGTAAAAGAACCATGGTGTACAAAGGATGTAGAAAATCTAGTTATGAAGAAAAGTTAAAGGTTCAAGAAACTAGGTACTGCTAGAGTTTTAGAAAATTATAAGGCTAGCAGGAAGGAGCTTAAGAATGAAATTAGGAGAGCTAGAAGGGGCCGTGAGAAGGCCTTGGCGAGCAGGATTCAGGAAAACCCCAAGGCATTCTACAAATATGAGCCGTGTGAGAATAGGACCAATCAGGTGCGATAGTGGAAGCGTGTGCATGGAGTCGGTGGAGGTAGCGGAGGTACTTAATGAATACTTTGCTTCAGTATTCACCAAGAAAAAGGACCTTGGCAACTGTGGGGATGACACACTTGACTGAAACGCTTGAGTGTATAGACATTAAGAAAGAGGATGTGCTGGAGCTGTTGAAAGGTATTAAGTTAGATAAGTCTCTGGGACCAGATTAAATATACCCCAAACTATTTTGGGAAGTGAGGGAGGAGATTGCTAAGCATCTTGCAATGACCTTGGCATCATCAATAGGGATGGGACAAGTACCGCAGGATTGGAGGGATGTAAATGTTGTTCCCTTGTTCAAGAAAGGGAATATAGATAACCCAGGAAATTATAGACCAGTGAGTCTTACTTCAGTGGTTGGTAAGTTGATGGAGAAGATCCTGATTAGGCAGGATTTATGAACATTTGGAGAGGTATAATATGATTAGGAATAGTCAGCATGGCTTTGTGAAAGGCAGGTCGTGCTTTACGAGCCTGATTGAATTTTTTGAGGATGTGACTAAACACATTGATGAAGGTAGAGCAGTAAATATAGTGTATATGGATTTTAGCAAGGCATTTGATAAGGTACCCCATGCAAGGCTGATTGAGGAAGTAAGGAGGCATGGGATCCAAGGGGACATTGCTTTGTGGATCCAGAATTGGCTTGCCTGCAGAAGGGAAAGAGTGGTTTTAGATGGGTTATATTCTGCATGGAGGTCAGTCACCAGTGGTGTGCCTCAGGGATCTGTTCTGGGACCACTTCTCTTTGTGATTTTTATAAATGACCTGGATGAGGAAGTGGAGGGATGGGTTAGTAAATTTGCTGATGATGCAAAGGTTGGGGGTGTTGTGGATAGTGTGGAGGGGCTGTCAGAGGTTACAGCGGGACATTGATAGGATGCAAAACTGGGCTGAGAAGTGGCAGATGGAGTTCAACTCAGATAAGTGTGAGGTGGTTCATTTTGGTAGGTCAAATATGATGGCAGAATATAGTATTAATGGTAAGACTCTTGGCAGTGTGGAGGATCAGAGGGATCCTGAGGTCCGAGTCCATAGGACACTCAAAGCTGCTGCGCAGGTTGACTCTGTGGTTAAGAAAGCATACGGTGCATTGGCCTTCATCAATCGTGGGATTGAGCTTAGGAGCCGAGAGGTAATGTTGCAGCTATATAGGACCCTGGTCAGACCCCACTTGGAGTACTGTGCTCAGTTCTGGTCACCTCACTACAGGAAGGATGTGGAAACCATAGAAAGGATGCAGAGGAGATTTACAAGGATGTTGCCTGGATTGGGGAGCATGCCTTATGAAAATAGGTTGAGTGAACTTGGCCTTTTTTTCCTTGGAGTGACGGAGGATAAGAGGTGACCTGATAGAGGTGTATAAGATGATGAGAGCCATTGATCGTGTGGATAGTCAGAGTCTTTTTCCCAGGGCTAAAATGGCTAGCATGAGAGGGCACAGGTTTAAGGTGCTGGGGAGAAGGTAGAGAGGAGATGTCAGGGGTAAGTTTTTTACGCAGAGAGTGGTGAGTGCATGGAATGGGCTGCCAGCGACGGTGGTGGAGGTGGATACGATAGGGTTTTTAAGAGACTGCTGGACAGGTACATGGAGCTTAGAAAAACAGAGGGCTATAGGTAACCCCAGGTAATTTCTAACTTAGGGACATGTTCGGCACAGTTTTGTGGGCCAAAGGGCCTGTATTGTGCTGTAGGTTTTCCATGTTTCTATGTTTTTCACTATTACTTATTTATCTATTTGCTCAAATTGTTGTTTTTTACACATTGGTTGTTTGTCAATCTTTGTGCATAGTTTTTATAGACAATAGACAATAGGTGCAGAAGTAGACCATTTGGCCCTTCGAGCCTGCACCGCCATTTTGAGATCATGGCTGATCAATTACTATCAATACCCGGTTCCTGCCTTGTCCCCATATCCCTTGATTCCCCTATCCATAAGATACCTATCTAGCTCCTTCTTGAAAGCATCCAGAGAATTGGCCTCCACTACCTTCCGAGGCAGTGCATTCCAGACCCCCACAACTCTCTGGGAGAAAAAGTTTTTCCTTAACTCTGTCCTAAATGACCTACCCCTTATTCTCAAACCATGCCCTCTGGTACTGGACTCTCCCAGCATCTGGAACATATTTCCTGCCTCTATCTTGTCCAATCCCTTAATAATCCTATATGTTGCAATCAGATCCCCTCTCAATCTCCTTAATTCCAGCGTGTACAAGCCCAGTCTCTCTAACCTCTCTGCGTAAGACAGTCCAGACATCCCAGGAATTAACCTCGTGAATCTACGCTGCACTTCCTCTACAGCCAGGATGTCCTTCCTTAACCCTGGAGACCAAAACTGTACACAATACTCCAGGTGTGGTCTCACCAGGGCTCTGTACAAATGCAAGAGGATTTCCTTACTCTTGTACTCAATTCCCTTTGTAATAAAGGCCAACATTCCATTAGCCTTCTTCACTGCCTGCTGCACTTGCTCATTCACCTCCAGTGACTGATGAACAAGGACTCCGAGATCTCTTTGTATTTCTCCCTTACCCAACTCTACACTGTTCAGATAATAATCTGCCTTCCTGTTCTTACTCCCAAAGTGGATAACCTCACACTTATTCACATTAAACGCCATCTGCCAAGTATCTGCCCACTCACCTAGCCTATCCAAGTCACCCTGAATTCTCCTAACATCTTCATCACATGTCACACTGCCACCCAGCTTAGTATCATCAGCAAATTTGCTGATGTTATTTTCTATGCCTTCATCCAAATCATTGACGTAAATAGTAAACAGCTGTGGTCCCAATACCGAGCCCTGTGGCACCCCACTAGTCACCACCTGCCATTCCGAGAAACACCCATTCACCGCTACCCTTTGCTTTCTATCTGCCAACCAGTTTTCTATCCATGTCAATGCCTTCCCCCCGATGCCCTGAGCTTTGATTTTACCCACCAATCTTCTATGTGGGACCTTATCAAATGCCTTCTGGAAATCGAGGTACACTACATCCACTGGAACTCCCCGTCTAACTTCCTGGTTACATCCTCAAAAAACTCCAACAGATTAGTCATACATGATTTACCCTTGGTAAATCCATCCTGGCTCGGCCCAATCCTATCACTGCTATCTAGATATGCCACTATTTCATCCTTAATAATGGACTCTAGCATCTTTCCCACCACCGATGTCAGGCTGACAGGTCGATAGTTCTCTGTTTTCTCCCTCCCTCCTTTCTTAAAAAGTGGGATAACATTAGCCATTCTCCAATCCTCAGGAACTGATCCTGAATCTAAGGAACATTGGAAAATGATTACCAATGCATCCGCAATTTCCAGGGCCACCTCCTTTAGGACCCTAGGATGCAGACCATCTGGACCTGGGGATTTGTCAGCCTTCAGTCCCATCAGTCTTCTCATCACCGTTTCCTTCCGAATGTCAATCTGTTTCATTTCCTCTGTTACCCTATGTCCTTGGCCCATCCATACATCTGGGAGACTGCTTGGGTCTTCCTTAGTGAAAACAGATCTAAAGTACTCATTAAATTCTTCTGCCATTTCTCTGTTTCCCATAATAATTTCACCCAATTCATTCTTCAAGGGCCCAACATTGTTCTTAACTATCTTCTTTCTCTTCACATACCTAAAAAAGCTTTTGCTATCTTCCTTTATATTCCTGGCTAGCTTGCGTTCGTACCTCATTTTTTCTCCCCGTATTGTCTTTTTAGTTAAGTTCTGTTGTTCCTTAAAAACTTCCCAGTCATCTGTCCTCCCACTCTCCTCAGCTCTGTCATATTTCCTTTTTTTTAATGCTATGCAATCTCTGACGTCCTTTGTCAACTACTGTGGCCCCTTTCCCCCCTTTGAATCCTTCCTTCTCTGGGGGATGAACTGATTTTGCATCTTGTGCATTATTCCCAAGAATACCTGCCATTGCTGTTCCACTGTCTTTTCTGCTAGGCTATTCTTCCAGTCAACTTTGGCCAGCTCCTCCCTCATGGCTCCATAGTTTCCCCTGTTCATCTGCAACACTGACACCTCCGATCTGCCCTTATCCTTCTCAAATTGCAGATAAAAGCTTATCATATTGTGATCACTACCTCCTAATGGCTCCTTTACTGCGAGATCGCTTATCAAATCCTGTTCATTACATAACACTAAATCCAGAATAGTCTTGTCCCTGGTCGGCTCTCGTACAAGCTGTTCCAAGAATGCATCCCGTAGGCACTCTACAAACTCCCTATCCTGTGGTCCAGCACCAACCTGATTCTCCCAGTTCACCTGCATGTTGAAATCCCCCATAACTACTGCGACATTACCTTTGCCACATGCCAATGTTAACTCCCTATTCAACTTGCACCCAATATCCATGCTACTGTTTGGTGGCCTGTAGACAACACCCATCTGGGTCCTTTTGCCCTTACTGTTCCTCAGTTCTATCCACACAGACTCTACTTCTCCTGACCCTATGACCCCCCTTGCAAAGGACTGAATCTCATTCCTCACCAACAGGGCCACCCCAACTCCTCTGCCCACATTTCTGTCCCTACGATAGCACGTATACCCTTGTACATTCATTTCCCAGGTCTGATCTCCCTGCAGCCATGTCTCCGTTATCCCAACAACATCATAGTTACCCATTCGCACCTGGGCTTCAAGCTCATCCGCCTTATTTCTGACACTTCGTGCATTCAGATATAGAATTTTTAGCCCATTTCTCCTCTCTCTGTTTGAATCGCTGCCTATTGTGCTTAACCCAGCTCCCCGAACTCCCATCGGGCTATACGCCCCTAGAATTTTGTTGTCCTTCCTAAATTTACTTATTCTTTCAACACATTTAACTCCATGTTCCGTCAGACCATCCCTCTGTACATGAGTCCTCCTTATCACTTGTCCCGCCCCACCTTCCTCTACTACACACTTAATATTCCGGAACTGTGTAGTCCCCACCTGTCCTTTATTCTTCCTCTCGCTATCCTCTCTCACATTCTGGATCCCCGCCCCCTGCAAATTTAGTTTAAACACCCCCAAGAAGCACTAGCAAACTTCCCTGAAAGAATGTTAGTACCGCTCCAGTTCAGGTGTAAACCGTCCCTTCGGAACAGATCCCACCTTCCCTGGAACAAAGCCCAATTATCTACAAACTTGAAGCCCTCCCTCCTGCACCATCCTCTCAGTCACGTATTAATCTTTATAATCCTTCTGTTCCTTGCCTCAGTCGCACGTGGCACAGGTAGCAATCCTGAGATTGTTACCCTGGAGGTCCTGCTCTTCAGCTTCGCACTCAACTCCCTGAACTCCCTACGCAGGACCCCCTCACTCATCCTACCCACGTCATTGGTCCCTACATGGACCACAACATCTGGATTCTTGCCCTCCCTCTCGAGAATAACCTGCACCCGATCTGAGATGTCCCGGACCCTGGCACCAGGGAAGCAACATACCATCCGAGACTCCCGATCTTCCCCACAAAATCTCCTATCCGCCCCCCTGACTATAGAATCCCCTATCAATACCGCTCTCTTCTCTTCCCTCCTCCCCTTCCTAGTCAAGGGTCCAACCTCAGTGCCAGAGACAGGACCACTGCAGCTTGTTCCTGGTAGGTCATCCCCACCAACAGTATCCAAAATGGTATACTTATTTTTGATGGGAACGGCCACAGGGGTGCTCTTCTCTCTCTGTCTGCTCCCCCTGCCTCTCTTGACTGTCACCCATTTGCCTACCTCCTGTCTTTTCGGTGTGACTGCCTCCCGATAACTCTTATCTATCTCTGCCTCTGCCTCCCGAATGATCCGTAGTTCATCCAGCTCCTGCTCCAATTCCCTAACTCGGTCTGATAGGAGCTGCAGCTGGATGCACCTAATGCAGGTGTGGTCATCAGGAACAACTGTGTTGACCCTGACCTCCCACATACTGCATACGGAGCACACCACTGCTCTAACCGTCTCCCCCATTACCTGATCCTAGATTAGTCAGAATAAATGAAAAACAGGCTTCTTGTCGAAGTCCTCTTGCGCCGAAGCCTGCTGAGCCAAAGCCCAGCACTCTGCTCCTGCGCACTCTGCTGCCCACTCCTGAAAGTGGGTTTTTCATTGATTCTATGATATTTCTTTATATTTACTGTGAATGCCTGCAAGAAAATGAATCTCAGGGTAGTATTTGGTGACATATATGTATGATAATAAATTTACTTTGAACCTTGAACTTTGGTGCACAGCTAGCTCTGACAAGCATGACCTCATCATGACCTGAATCTTATAGTAGGGCTATTTCAAAACTCTTAAAGGAATCCTGCTGTCTGAAGTAAGAATTGCAGTAGTCTTTGATCTTGGTTGTGTACAGTTAAATCACTGACCTCAACAGGGTATTTAGTTCAAAGTGAAACCCTTGCCTCGCGAGCCTGTGGCTCAATCTGAGCAGTGTTAAGTGTTGTGGCAAGTGGTTTCCATGCACCTCCAATGCCAAAGTTGTACAATGAACTTGAATACTGGCTTTGGCTGTGTGAGCCAACTAGATGTGGTGATTGTGACCGCTTGGTTTTAGTACACTGCTTAAACATTGATCGTAGTACTGAAGTATCCAGTGGAGAACTATGTGGGGTTATCTCTAAACATCTTTCCAAGTCATATCGTTTGGCTTGCCTCTGAGGTATGTTCTGTTTATCTTTATGAATCATGAATAAGGTCTGGAATTCCTTCTGTCTGGAATTCTCTCCCTTCTCCTTTTAAGAGCCTCTGTAAAGCCCATCCTTTTTACACAACTGACTTGCTCCAGATACTTGAGGGCAGACTCCGTAGTCTGGCTGGAACATTGGAAACACTCAGTGGGTGAAGCAGCATCTGTGGAGGCAAAAGGAGTAGGTCAACATTCAGGGTCAAGACCCTCATCAAGCTTGAGAGGGAAGAGGAAGGGTGGCTGGAAAAAAACACAAATATAATGCTGAGGTTTTGTAAGATATTGGTGAGATCGCACATTGAGTATTGTGAGCAGTTTTGGGCCCCTTATCTAAGAAAGGATATGCTGGCATTGGTGAGGGTCCACAGGACCTTCACGAGTTTGATCCCAGGAATGAAAAGGTTAATGTTTGAGGAGCATTTGATGGCTCTAGGTCTATACTCACTGGAGTTTAGAAGAATGAAGGGGGATCTCATTCAGATTTATTGAGTATTAAAAGGCCCAGATTGAGTAAACATGGACAGGGTGTTTCTAATAGTGGGAGAGTCTAGGATCAGAGGGCACAGCCTCAGAACAAAGGGGCATCCTTTTAGAACAGAGATGAGAAGGAATTTCATTACCCAGAGGGTGGTGAATCTGTGGAATTCATTGTCACGAATGGCTGTGGAGGCCAAGTCATTGGGTGTATTTAAAGTGGAGGTTGATAGGTTCTGACTAGTATATATGTCAAAGGTTACAGGGAGAACACTACACATTTCTTCCATTTCCCACATAACTGCAATTAAGGGATAACGGGCAGTGATGCAGCCAGTCAGGATGCTCTCAATAGTGCCCCTGTAGAAAGTTCTTAGGATTTGAGGGCCCATGCCAAACTTCCTGGGGTATATCTTGTTCGTTCCTGGCGACTTATCTAACTTAATGCTTTTCAAAAGCTCCAGCACATCCTCTTTCTTAATATCTATATGCTGAAGCTTTACAGTCTGCTGTAAGTCATCCCTACAATCGCCAAGGTCCTTTTCCGCAGTGAATACTGAAGCAAAGTACCTCTGCTGTCTCCTCCGGTTCCATACACACTTTTCTATTGTCACACTTGATTGATCCTACTCTCTTACGTCTTATCCTCTTGCTCTTCACGTGCTTGTAGAATGCCTTGGGGTCTACCTCCAAAATGCTCTCCTGCCAAGAGATCTGACACCTGACCAGGTTCATTTCTCAATTCCAGATCAAGTACAGCCTCTCCTCTAGTTGGTTTATACACGTGTTGTGTCAGGAAACCTTCCTGAACACACCTAACAAACTCCAACCCATCCAAACCCCTTGTTCTAAGGGGATGCCAGTCAATATCAGGAATGTTCAAATCTCTCATCACAACAACCCTCTTACTATTGCACTGTTCCAGAATCTGCCTTCCTACCTGCTCTTCGATGTCCCTGTTACTATTGGGGGGGGGGGGGCTCTATATAAAAAAACACCCAGTAGAGTTATTGCCCCTTTCCTGTTTCTGACTTCTACCCACACTGACTCAGTAGACCATCCCTTCATGACTTCCTCGCTTCCTGCAACCATGACACTATACCTGATTAGCAGTGCCACCCCTCCCACTTCTTTTGCCTCCCTCCCTGTCCTTTTTGAAACATCTAAAGCCTGGCACACTCAGCAGCCATTCCTGCCTATGAGACATCCAAGTCTCTGTAATGGCCACAACATCACAGTTCTATGTATTGATCCACACTCTTAAGTTCATTCGCCTTGTTTATGATACTCCTTGCATTAAAATAGACACATCTCAAACCATCAGGCTGAGTGCATCTTTGCTCTATCATCTGCCGATCCTTCCTCACAAACTCCCTACAAGCTGTCTCTACTTGAGTGCCAATCGCCCCATCTTCTGCCTCTCACTTCGGATCCCACCTCCCTGCAAATCTGGTTTAAACCCTCCCCAGTAGCCTTAGCAAACCTCCCCGCCAGGATGTTGGTTCCCCCTCGGATTCAAGTGCAAGCCATCCTTTTTGTACAGGTCACACCTGCCCGAAAAGAGGTCCCAATGATCCAGAAATCTGAATCCCTGCCCCCTGCTCCAATCCCTCAGCCACACATTTATCCTCCATCTCACTCTATTCCTATCCTCACCGTTGCGTGGCACAGGCAGTAATCCCGAGATTACTACCCCTGAGGTCCTGCTTCTCAACTTCCTTCCTAACTCCCTGTATTCTGTTTTCAGGACTTCCTCCCTTTTTCTACCTGCGTTGTTAGTACCAATATGTACCACAACTTCTGGCTGCTCACCCTCCCATTTCAAGATATTGTCAACGCCATCAGAAACATCACTAACCCTGGTACCTGGGAGGCAAGTTACCATCTGTGTTTCTCTTCCCTGCCCACTGAATTGCCTCTGTCCCCCTAACTATAGAGTCCCCTATTACCGCTGCAAACCTCTTCCATTCCCTACGCTTCTGAGCCACAGGGCCAGACTCAGTGCCAGAGGCACAGTCACTATTGCTTCCCCCAGGTGGGTCCTCCACACCCTAACAGTACTCAAACAGGAGTACTTATTGTTGAGAGGAAAGGCCACAGTGGTGCTCTCCGCTACCTGACACTCTCTCTTCCCTCTCCTGATAGTCACCCACTTATCTGTCTCCTGTGGCGCTGGTGTGACTACTTGCCTGACAGGCTGCATCACTGTCTGGTATGGGGGGGAGGGGGGGGGAGGTGTTTGGCTACTGCACAGGACTGACAGAAGCTGCAGAGGGTTATAGATTTAGTCAGCTCCTTGGACACTAGCAGCAAAGTACCCAGGACATCTTCAAGGAGCGGTGTCTCAGAAAGGCAGCAAGTATTATTAAGGACCTCCAGCAACCAGGGCATGCCCTTTTCTCACTGTCACCATCAGGAAGGAGGTACAGAAGCCTGAAGGCACACACTCAGCGATTCAGGGACAGCTTCTTCCCCCCGCCATCCAATTCTTCTTAGCAGTGAGAGGTTGAAAATGTCTTTGAATACTCACGCTAGTTGGTTGGCACAGGTATTCAGAGACTTACCAGGTACTCCATTGGGACCTTCTGCCTTGCGAGGGTTCACTCTCTTTCAAGACAGTCTAACATCGGCCTCTGAGACAGAGATCACAGGGTCATCAGGTGCAGCAGGGATCTTCACAGCTGTAGTTGTGTTCTCCCTTTCAAAGCGTGCATAGAAGTCGTTGAGTTCATCTGGTAGTGAAGCATCACTGCCATTCATACTATTGGGTTTCGCTTTGTAGGAAGTAATGTCTTGCAGACACTGTCAGAGTTGCCGTGCATCCGATGTCGCCTCCAACCTCGTTCTAAATTGTATCTTCGCCCTTGAAATAGCGCTCCACAAATCATTCCTGGTTTTCTGGTATAGGCCTGGGTCGCCAGACTTGAATGCCACAGACCTAGCCTTCAGCAGACGACGTACCTCCTGGTTCATCCATGGCTTTTGGTTTGGGAATGTACAGTAAGTCTTTGTAAGCACACACTCATCCACACAGGTTTTAATGAAGTCAGTAAGAACTGCAGCGTACTCATCCAGGTTCGAAGATGACTCCATGAATACAGTCCAGTCCACCGATTCAAAGTAGTCCTGTAGGCGCTGCTGTGCTTCCCTTGTCCATACATTCTTGGTCCTCACAACTGGTGCTGCAGTCTTCAGTCTCTGCCTAGACTCAGGGAGTAGAAGTACAGCCAGGTGATCAGACTTCCCGAAGTGAGGGCGTGGAATAGCACTCCTTACCTCGCCTAGGCCTGTCCTTGCTGAATCCCTGATAAGCCAATCCCCTACTACTCTGACTCACACAACTCCATCAACCACTCCTCTGGGCAGTGTCTCCCTTTTATCCCGGAACCTTCTCAGTGGCCTTGTGCAATGACGAGCTACTGCGTCTGCGCACTTCTCCCAGTCGAATCTCCAAATGTAGAGAAGTTTGGACAGGGACATGGACAGTAGGGGTATGGAGGGCTGTGGTCATTGTGCAGGTCGATGGTACTAGGCGAGTTGAATGTTCAGCATGGACTAGATGGGCTGAAGGGCCTGTTTATGTGCTGTACTTCTCTATGAGAACATGAAAGTGAGTCTGTAGGTTGTGGAGTCAGTTCAGTGTTGAGTTGAGTGAGGTTATCCTGATGGCTGAGAGGTAATAACTTCTCCTGAACCTGGTGGTGTGGGACCTAAGGCTCCTGTACCTCCTTCCTGATGGCAGCAGCAAGCAGAGAGCATGGGGGATGGTGGTGGTCGTCGAGGATGAATACTGTTTACCTGTGATGGTGCTCCATGTAAATCTGCACAGTGGTGCAGAGGGTTTTGCCTGTGATGAACTGGGCCGTATCCACCACTTTATGTAGATTTTTCTGTTCCCAGGCATTAATGTTCCCATACCAGGCTGTTAGGATCTCTTCACTATGCATCTATAGAAGAGTTGATGAAATCTCATTGACTAGAAATATTAAATTTTCTGTTTGATTTCAGATTCCTGCACTTTGCATTTTCCAGCATTTTACTTTGCTTCAACAATTTTACTGAAACTATTTTGGACACAGCAAGGTTGTGATAAGAGTATAGAAGTGCTGTCTCTCTTTTTCTTGAGGTCCTTGGCTGTGTACTCCCTCGGCTCACACAGGCTGGGCTCTTGTTTCCAGCTTTTTTATGAGGAGGGATTTCTTTAGCCAGAGGGTGATGAATCAGTGGAATTCATTGCCACTTATGGCTGTGGAGGCCTTGTCATTGGATGTATCAGCAGAGGTCGATAGGTTCTTGATTGGTCAGGGTGTCAAAGGTTACAGAAAGAAGGCAGGAGAATGGGGTTGAGAGGGATAGTAAATCATCCATGAAGGAATGGTGGAGCAGGCTTGACGGGTCATCTGGCCTAATTCTGCTTTTATGTTTTATGGTCAATATCTAAAACCCTTGCACCATATCTAGTTCTGACTGATATTTTTCAGCATTGATTGATTGAGACATAGTACAGGATTCTTGACTTATGCCAATTTATAAAATTGTGCTTCAATGTCCAGTGGAATACATGTATATCACCACAGAGGGTTCAATTGATAACAGCCAAGGATATATTGTGGCCACAGATATCTGTCAGCAGAGTCATCTGAAATGAACCTCTATCAAATAGATACAAGAAATATGAAATCATTTATCCAACAGGTTGTGAACTATATGTTGTATTAGATCCACATGCACTCTGCCACATGCGTGTTCACATGTGTTCTGCCACTCTGTAATGTGTTAGATTCCTGTGATCTCTGCAGTGAAATAAGAACAAAATGTTCAATAAATCAGGCAGCATCTGTGGAGCAAGAAGCATTTTCAAGTCCACAAGCTTCCACCAGAACTTGGAGAAATTAAAAAGTAAGCATTCTTCAGTGGTAGAGAAGGTGGAGGGGTGGAGAAAATGAAGAGCAAGAGGTACTGAGTGATGCGAATAGTAGTGGTACTCGCTGAGGGCAGTGATAGCATGTCTGCAGGAGGTGGATAGGAAAGGTGTAGACTCAGGTCAGATGTGGGCAAATGGGACTAGTTTAGCTGGACATCTTGGTCAGCTTGGATGAGTAGGGCTGAAGGGCCTGTTTTCATGCTGTATTATGCTATGAATTTATGACTGAGGAGAGAGGAAGTGAAACAAAGCTGGAACTTTGAGATGTTGAAAATTCTCAGCAGGTCAGCCAGCATCTGTGGAGAGGGAAGAACAATGTTGCATTGCAGTTTGGTGACCTTCTAACATGAACTGGAAAGGGTGGTTAACTGAAATAGTTAAATTCAACCCTCAGCACAGTAAAGGTGCCTGGTGCTTTTCCTTCATCTTGTATTGTTTTGCAAAAGTGCAAGTCTCCAAAGACACAGAGGTCAGAAGTTTTGTTATAACATGACAGTTGCCTTCCTGAGGTTATATAACCTCACATTAGAGTAATGCTGTTACAATGCCAGTAACCCAGGTTCGTTGTCTGTAAAGAGTTTGTACATTCTCCCCATGACTGCATGGCTTTCCTCTGGGTGTTACGGTTTGCTCCCATGTTCCAAAGACGAAAGGGTTAATAGGTTAATTGGTCATATGGGTGTAATTGGGTGGCACAAGGTCTTTGAGCTTTAAGGGTCTGTTACCATGAAATTCTCTTAAATAAATAATACAAATAGTGCTCCCTAATCTATCAGTCACATTATCACTAGTTTGCCTTATAGAAACACGTGATATAGAACTACTTGTCCAGCCAATGTTTATGGCCCAGAATAACCACACTACACTAATCCATTCCTCCAATAGCAAGGCTGTACAGAAACAAGCTGACTTTCTGCAGTGAGTTGGGGCACACACTTTCTCTTTACATGTTTGTCTAAAGGGAAGAATTATATAAGAACTGACCACCCTGTGGTCAATGAGATGAAATAGGCTTGGGATCGAGTTTGCTGCATTCAAAGCATATTTTTACAGAAATCATAAACCTCTCAGGGAACTATAAATTTTGTAACCCGCAATATCTTTTACAGACAGTAAAATGTGTTTGTCAGAACAATGAATACAGAAGCTATTTTAGCTGTTGTAGTGCTCTTACTAGGATGGGCTTGTTGCCGGGGGGGGGGGGGGGGGAGTAGACTCATGTTGTGAATTATTATCAACTCTAGTTGGACTTCATTCATGGCATGATGTGTGTCTTTAACCCGACCCAGGCAAACAGCATCCTTTCTCACCTCTGTTATTTCTATAGCTAATATAAGAAAGCCAATGAATAACAGAGAATTTGCTTTTAATACCTCTGTGCTGCTTTTCCTTTGGCTAACTGCAGTAGTGGAGAATAATAATTAATTCCTGAAGGCCTCAGGACAATGTGGGAGCATTGGCAACACGGCTGGGAGCTAAACTACTGTGTGAAATTAAGATTAATAACCCATGAGTTTCACCTCATCATGATCCTTGTCCCTCACTCTCATTCCGGACATTCTCTCTCCTGCCCTCTCCTATAGGGTAGAAGATACAAAGGCATGAAAGATTGCTTCTGTCCCACTGTTATCAGACTCTTGAGTTGACCTCTTGTACTGTAATGTGGACACTTGGCCTGACAATCTATCTTGTTTTAAATGTTGCACTTTACTGTTTACCTGCATCGTACTCTTTCAGTAGCATCTACACTTTATTCTGCATTGTTAATATTTTGCCTTATTCTACCTCAATGCAATGTGTAATGATTTGATCTGTGTGAACAGTATGCAAGACAAGCTTTCCACTGTATTTTTCACTGTGGTATGGTTTGGTAACTGCTCGGCACATGACCACAAGAAACTGCAGCTCAGCACATCACAAGGACCAGCCTCCCCTGTATGGACTCTGTCTAGAGTCTCACTGTCTCAGGAAAGCAGCCAACATAATCAAAGACCCCACCCACCCTGGACATTCTCTCTTCTCCCTCTCCCATCAGGCAGAGGATACAAAAACCTGAAAGCACGTACCACCAGGCTCAAAGACAGCTTCTATCACACTCTTCTAACAGACTCTTGAATGGACCTCTTGTACACTAAAGATGAATTCTCAATCTCCTAATCTACCTAGTTGTGGCTCTTGCACTTTATTTGTTTATCTGCACTGAGTTATATATATCCGCCATCCCCTAACCAGAATGGAACACTGGGAGAGTGGAATTGTTATGGAACTGGAGGAAATAGCAGAGTTACTTAATGAATACTTTACTTCAGTATTCACTATGGAAAAGGATCTTGGTGATAATAGTGACGACTTGCAGCAGATTGAAAAGCTTGAGCATGCAGATATTAAGAAAGAGGATGTGTTGGAGCTTTTGAAAAGCATCAAGTTGGACAAGTCGCCGGGACTGGATGAGATGTACCCCAGGCTACTGTGGGAGGTGAAGGAGGAGATTGCTGAGCCTCTGGCGATGATCTTTGCATCATCAATAGGGACGGGAGAGGTTCCAGAGGATTGGAGGATTGTGAATGTTGTTCCTTTATTCAAGAAAGGGAGTAGAGATAGACCAGGAAATTATAGACTAGAGAGTCTTACCTCAGTGGTTGGTAAGTTGATCCTGAGAGGCAGGACTTATGAACGTTTGGAGAGGTATAATATGATTAGGAATAGTCAGCATGGCTTTGTCAAGGGCAGGTCATGCCTTACGAGCCTGATTGAATTTTTTTAAGGATGTGACTAAACATATTGATGAAGGAAGAGCAGTAGATGTAGTGTATATGGATTTCAGCAAGGCATTTGATAAGGTACCCAGGAGGCATGGGATCCAAGGGGACATTGCTTTGCGGATCGAAAACTGGCTTGCCCGCTGAAGGCAAAGAGTGGTTGTAGATGGGTCATATTCTGCATGGTCACCTCAGGTATTTGTTCTGGGACCCTTAATCTTTGTGATTTTTATAAATGACCTGAATGAGGAAGTGGAGGGATGGGTTAGTAAGTTTGCTGATGACACAAAGGTTGAAGGTGTTGTGGATAGTGTGGAGGGCTGTCAGAGGTTACAGCGGGACATCGATGGGATACAAAACTGGGCTGAGAAGTGGCAGATGGAGTTCAACCCAGATAAGTGTGAAGTGGTTCATTTTGGTAGGTCAAATATGATGGCAGAATATAGTATCAATGGTAAGACTCTTGGCAGTGTGGAGGATCAGAGGGATTCTGAGGTCCGAGTCCATAGGACGCTCAAAGCAGCTGCGCAGGTTGACTCTGTGGTTAAGAAGGTGTATGGTGTATTGGCCTTCATCAGTCATGGAATTGAATTTAGGAGACGAGAGGTAGTGTAGCAGCTATACAGGACCCTGGTCAGACCCCACTTGGAGTACTGTGCTCAGTTCTGGTCGCCTCACTACAGGAAGGATGTGGAAGCCATAGAAAGGGTGCAGAGGAGATTTACAAGGATGTTGCCTGGATTGGGGAGCATGCCTTATGAGAATAGGTTGAGTGAACTCGGCCTTTTCTCCTTGGAGTGACGGAGGATGAGAGGTGACCTGCTAGAGGTGTATAAGATGATAAGAGGCATTGATCGTGTTGATAGTCAGAGGCTTTTTCCCAGGGCTGAAATGGTTAACACGAGGGGGCATAGTTGTAAGGTGCTGGGGAGTAGGTACAGAGGAGCTGTCGGGTAAGTTTTTTACTCAGAGTGGTGAGTGCATGGAATAGGCTGCCAGCGATGGTGGTGGAGACAGAAACAATAGGGTCTTTTAAGAGACTCCTGGATAGGTACATGGAGCTTAGAAATATAGAGGGCTATAGGTAACCCTAGTCATTTCTAAGGTAGGGACTTTTTCGGTACAACCTTGTGGGCTGAAGGGCCTGTATTGTGCTGTAGGTTTTCTATGTTTCTATGTTTTCTATGTAAGTTTTTCACACAGAGAGTGGTGGGTGGGTGGAATGCACTGCCGGCGATGGTGATGGAGGCGGATACAATAGGGTCTTTTAAGAGACCCTTACATAGGAACATGGAGCTTAGAAAAGTAGAGGGCTATGCAGTATGGTAATTCTAGGCAGTTTCTAGAGTAGGTTACATGGTCGGCACAACATTGTGGGCCGAAGCTCCTGTAATATGCTGTAAATTTCTGTTTCTATGTTTCTAATTGCTTTTCGTACAGCAGGATCCCTTAAACAGCAACTGATAATGACCAGGTACTTTCTTCCTTTCTCTCCCTTATGTGGCCAGCACCATGGTAAACCATGCTGTCCATTGAAGTAGTTGCTTTTGACTGGTCAGTTAGGCTTTTGGTTTAAAACCTCCTCTGATTGGCCACACCGATGCAGTACTGCAGCTCAGCCTCTGCATTGCACTGGTGTTCAGTGTGCGGTTTGATCCCTCAACTTTTTATCTCAGTGGCAAGATTTTTGCAAACAGAGGCACTGAGTTGGAGTTATAGAACATAGAACATAAAACAGTAAAGCACAGTACATGTTAAAATCCATTTTCCAGAAATTGGAGGATTGTGTAAGAAAAGTCTATTGGTAAATGTCATTCATGCATCACTGCCAGCCTGCAGATTGGTTCCTCAGTAGAACTGTACAGCACAATCCCACGATGTTGTGCCAGTCTTTTAACCTACTCCAAAATCAGTCTAACCCTTCACTCCCGCACAGCCCTTCATTTTTGTTATCATCCATGTGCCTATCTAAGAATCTCTTAAATGTCCCTGATGTATCTGCCTCTACCACCACCCCTAGCAGGATGTTCCACACGCCTACCACCCTGTATATATAAAAAAAATTTAAATCTGACATTCCCCCAAAACATTCCCCAATTACTTTAAAATGATGCCCTCTTGTATTTCCATTTCTGCCCTGGGAATAAGTCTCGGGTTGTCCACTTGATCTATGCCTGTGATCTTGTACACTTCTCATAAAACATGTTCTCTAATCCAGGCAGTACCCAGTTATCCAGTAAACTGAAGCCTCTCATGCTAAATTGTAGT
Organism: Hemitrygon akajei; assembly: GCF_048418815.1. Lineage (NCBI taxonomy): Eukaryota > Metazoa > Chordata > Chondrichthyes > Myliobatiformes > Dasyatidae > Hemitrygon > Hemitrygon akajei. Next base: position 46,370,562 of record NC_133149.1, on the reverse strand, counting down.
GGGAAAGGGAGAGAGATTAATTACCAGAGGAATTAATTTATCATGGAAAAGGATAGAATCAGAGAGGACAGGAAAATTTTTAATTGGGGAAGGGCAAATTATGATGCTATAAGGCTAGAACTTGTGGGTGTGAATTGGGATGATGTTTTTGCAGGGAAATGTACTATGGACATGTGGTCGATGTTTAAGGATCTCTTGCAGGATGTTAGGGATAAATTTGTCCCGGTGAGGAAGATAAAGAATGTAGGGTGAAAGAACCATGGGTGACAAGTGAGGTGGAAAATCTAGTCAGGTGGAAGAAGGCAGCATACGTGAGGTTTAGGAAGCAAGGATCAGATGGGTCTATTGAGGAATATACGGTAGCAAGAAAGGAGCTTAAGAAGGGTCTGAGAAGAGCAAGAAGGGGGCATGAGAAGGCCTTGGCGAGTAGGGTAAAGGAAAACCCTAAGGCATTCTTCAATTATGTGAAGAACAAAAGGATTACAGGAGTGAAGGTAGGACCGATTAGAGATAAAAGTGGGAAGATGTGCCTGGAGGCTGTGGAAGCGAGCGAGGTCCTCAATGAATACTTCTCTTCGGTATTCACCAGTGAGAGGGAACTTGATGATGGTGAGGACAATATGAGTGAGGTTGATGTTCTGGTGCATGTTGATATTAAGAGAGAGGAGGTGTTGGAGTTGTTAAAATACATTAGGATGGATAAGTCCCCAGGGCCTGACGGAATATTCCCCAGGCTGCTCCACGAGGCGAGGAAAGAGATTGCTAAGCTTCTGGAGAGGATCTTTATGTCCTCGTTGTCCACGGGAATGGTACCGGAGGATTGGAGGGAGGCGAATGTTGTCCCCTTGTTCAAAAAAGGTAGTAAGGATAGTCCAAGTAATTATAGACCAGTGAGCCTTACGTCTGTGGTGGGAAAGCTGTTGGAAAAGATTCTTAGAGATAGGATCTATGGGCATTTAGAGAATCATGGTCTGATCAGGGACAGTCAGCATGGCTTTGTGAAGGGCAGATCGTGTCTAACAAGCCTGATAGAGTTCTTTGAGGAGGTGACCAGGCATATAGATGAGGGTAGTGCAATGGATGTGATCTACATGGATTTTAGTAAGGCATTTGTTAAGGTTCCACACAGTAGGTTGATTCAGAAAGTCAGAAGGCATGGGATCCAGGGAAGTTTGGTCAGGTGGATTCAGAATTGGCTTGCCTGCAGAAAGCAGAGGGTTGTGGTGGTGGGAGTACATTTGGATTGGAGGCTTGTGACTAGTGGTGTCCCACAAGAATCTGTTCTGGGACCTCTACTTTTCGTGATTTTTATTAATGACCTGGATGCGGGGGTAGAAAGGTGGGTTGGCAAGTTTGCAGATGACACAAAGGTTGGTGGTGTTGTAGATAGTGTAGAGGATTGTCGAAGATTGCAGAGAGACATCGATAGGATGCAGAAGTGGGCTGAGAAGTGGCAGATGGAGTTCAACCCGGAGAAGTGTGAGGTGGTACACTTCAGAAGGACAAACTCCAAGGCAGAGTACAAAGTAAATGGCAGGATACTTGGTAGTGTAGAGGAGCAGAGGGATCTGTGGGTACATGTCCACAGATCCCTGAAAGTTGCCTCACAGGTAGATAGGGTATTTAAGAAAGCTTATGGGGTGTTAGCTTTCATAAGTCGAGGGATAGAGTTTAAGAGACGCAATGTAATGATGCAGCTCTATAAAACTCTAGTTAGGCCACACTTGGTGTACTGTGTCCAGTTCTGGTCGCCTCACTATAGGAAGGATGTGGAAGCATTGGAAAGGGTACAGAGGAGATTTACCAGGATGCTGTCTGGTTTAGAGAGTATGGATTATGATCAGAGATTAAGGGAGCTAGGGGCTTTAATCTCTGGAGAGAAGGAGGATGAGAGGAGACATGATAGAGGTGGACAAGATATTAAGAGGAATAGACAGAGTGGACCGCGCCAGCACCTCTTCCCCAGTGCACCACTGCACAGTACAAGAGGACATGGCTTTAAGGTAAGGGGAGGGAAGTTCAAGGGGGATATTAGAGGAAGGTTTTTCACTCAGAGAGTGGTTGGTGCGTGGAATGCACTGCCTGAGTCAGTGGTGGAGGCAGATACACTAGTGAAGTTTAGGAGACTACTAGACAGGTACATGGAGGAATTTAAGGTGGGGCGTTATATGAGAGGCAGGGTTTGAGGGTCGGCACAACATTGTGGGCTGAAGGGCCTGTAATGTGCTGTACTATTCTATGTTCTATGTTCTATAAATTGGGAAATATTCAATATCCACATATCCTGAATTGTTGCAGTTCATCATAGTGCTTCACCTTGTCATCCCGTCTCCCCCCCTCTGTAATGTTGCAGTCCCATTTCCAAACAGATCACAGTGACTGCTGCTTACTGCTCCATCAACTGCATTTTGATATGTTGCCATTTGAAACACTCCCTAAAACAGTTGTCAAGTAGCCAGCTTTCTTTGGATCTGTCAGCACTTTTGTTGAAGCTCTTACTGAACTAAAGTAAACAATATCTTTATAGCATTCTAATCAAAGTTAATTTGTAATCAAGATATTTTGTGATGGTACATTGCCCGAGAGGAAGGGGCTTATTCTCCCAGTTACCCTTGATCACCCATGTTATTTTAATCTCTTTTAACTCTTCGGTAACTTGGTCTCAACTTTAGCTTAGTGTAGAACAATGGGAAAATAAAATTAAGTAACTTCAATTTTTATTGCTCTCTTTTTGTACTACCTATTTAACTTTATATATATTTCTTATTGTAATTTATAGATTTTTATTATATATTGCACTGTTCTGCTACCACAAAACAACGAATTTCACGACATATGCCAGTGATATTAAATCTGATTCTGATTCTGAGGGGTTAGTGAGCCAGCCAGTGTCAGCCGTGAGTGCCAGCTGGAGGAGGCTGTTGGCTATGCTGTCTGGGCCATGGGGCTTGTTTAGTCTTAAAGAGCTGTGTTTTCTCCAGAGATGTCAACTCCCTGAGTTTGTAAAGATGAACCGAAGGGTTAAATCTGCTATGCAGCTGGAAGAAGAAAAGCACAAGTTTATCTTGTGGACAGCTGAAAATTGGAATTTTTGTGGGCCTGTTGGTTAGTGCTGGTTACCCTCCTGAGCTGAAGAGCGATCAAAGTCTCAAGTCTTCCAGATGTTGGACATTATTCACAGCAGAGTACTGCAATTGGATTGGCATTCAATTCAGCAGCCTCATTACAGAAGGGGCCAAGAATGGGAGATGATTAACACTGACGGCACATAATTCCAAATAAAATTGTTCATTTCTCTGACAAGAGTATGAGAGAAAGATTGCTGATTAGTGAAGGAGATGAATTAGTTTTGGTTTGTTATTGTCACATGTACAAAGATACAGTGTAAAGCTTTTGTTTGTGTACATCCAGGCCGACCATCAAGATAGTCAAAGAGAAGAAAGAATGCAGAATATCGTGCTGCAGCTCCAAAGAATGTGCAGTACAAGTTAACAAATAAAGTGCAAGGGCCACAGTGAGGTAGACTGGGAGATTAAGAAACCATTTTTAGCATATAAGAGGTCTGCTCTGAAGTCTGATACAGCAGGGTATTGTGCTTTTCTTCTTCCGGCTGTATTGCAGATTAGGTCTGGTGGTTTGGTTTGTGCTTTCAAACGTTTTGTATCTTCTGCTTGATGGAAGAGGGGAGCAGAGAGAATGGCTGGGATGGGAGGGTCCTTTGGTTAAGTTGGCTCAGATTCAGTGGAGGAGAGGCTGGTTTACATGATGGATTGGGCTGTGTACACAACACTCTGTGGTTTTGAGTACTTGCCATACTAAGTAGATGCAATAGTGTGCTTATGTCTCCATCCTCAATTTAAAATGTAGTTTTGCATGCGCGCTTAAAGGAGTAGATCTTCTGTTGCCCCAAAAGGCTGGATACCTGATTCCAGGCCAAGCCATTTGCATCAATGTGGCCTGAGGCTTCACTGAGATCCCAGCAAGCGGAGTTTGGGGATCATCTCAGTGCTCTCACACAATGGTTCCAACAGTCAGTAAGGCCTCATCCCCAAGTCACCAGCTGATAAAGCTGCCATTGTTTGTTTGTCTGTTAAAGAGATTGGTACTTTAATAAGACCATGAGACATAGGAGCAGAATTAAGCCATTCAGTCCATCAAGTCTGCTCCACCATTCCATCATGGCTGATATATTTTCCCTCTTGACCACATTCTCTTGCCTTCTCCCTGTAGCCTTTGATGCCCTTATTAATCAAGGACCTGTCAATCTCCGTTTTAAGTATACCCAATGACTTGGTTCCCACAGCCGCTGTGGCAGTGAATTCCACAGATTCACCACCCTCTGGCTAAAGAAATTCCTCCTCATCTCTGTTCTAAAGGGGCATCCTTGTATTCTGAGGCTGTGCCTCCTGGTCTTAGACTTTCCCACCATAGGAAACATCCTCTCCACATCCACTCTATCTAGGCCTTTCACTATTCAATATTTTTAAATGAGATCTCTCCTGATTCTTCTCAATTCCAGGAAGTACAGGCCCAGAGCCATCAAGTCCTCTTCATACGTTAACATTTTTATTCCCAGGATTATTATTGTGAATCTCCAATATTTCATAGTCACTATTGGACTCTTGAAGACATACAACACAGTAACAGACCATTCAACCCAATTGGTTCACGCCAAGCAAGATGCCCCATCTAACCTTGTTCCATTTTCCCATGTAGATCCTATTTCCTTCTAAACTTTTCTTATCCATGTTCCTGTCCATATACAGTAGCTTTTAACTTTAAATGTACTTGCCTCAACTACTTTCTCTGGCAGCTTACTCCATGTACTGATCACCTTCTAGGTGTAAAGGTTGCCTTTTTAGGTTCCTATTAAGTCTCTCCTCTCTCATCTTAAATCTATGACCGTAAAGCTAAGAGAAAGTCTTTGTGCTCTACAGAGCATCAACAAGCTAGGTAATGTCAAAATAGATTATTAATTTCATATTGGTTGAATGTAGAATCTTGACCAGGTCATCGGGGAATTTCCTTCATTTTCTCAAGTAGTTCCTTAGTGTCCATGAATAGGCAGCTGGATTATTAATTAAAATTACCCCTAAGATCACCCCTCAGTTTCCTATGCTCCAGTGAATAAATTCCCAACCCTTGCACTGACTTAAGCCATTGCAAAGACTGGAACTTCCCCTTGGAAATTCTGGAATAAGCACTGGCATCAATGCAGAAAAATTTCCCCACAATGTTGAAGCTTTGAATTGCACTGGACAGGAGTAAACCACACCTTGCCTTTTTCATATTCGATCAGTGGTGGTCTGTGTCTCAAATTTAATCTGGGAAACTCCAGTTAACCCAACATTGGATGAGTGACTTTCTGATTTCTTCCATACATTGCCAAAATAAACACTTCGTCCTTATTATTCAACACTTGTGAATAATCCAGTTCTAATTTTAAGGTTGTGTCCTTTCTTCCAGCTCTCCCCTAGCAGGAGAAACTATTCTCTGCATTGAATCTTTTTAGCATTGCAGTCAGATCAACCCTCGATTGTCTGCATGCCTGGGATTGCAAGCTAGTTTTCTACTTTTCCCAGGAATTTAAATATTGAAATACTGTTAACTTGCTGATGAATTTGCACTGACCTCTATCCAAAGGCAATTTATCTTTCCCGAGATTTGATGCCTGAATTGAAGGCTTTCTAGCCACAATTGGATTTAGGTGTTGAATAATTTCTCGCCATCTCTAGAGAAGGGCCAACATTCCATTAGTCTTTGTACCTGAGCACTGGTATTTAGTAATTATTACACACCCAAGTTCCTTTGAACCTTATGGATTAGCATTTTTGTGAACACATTATAAATTGTAATTTTCACATCACAACTGCATGATGTCATCCTTTTCCAAATGGAACAACATCTGATTTTGTCTACCTGCATCTGTGTGTACAATTCACTATCTCCAGCACAACTCACCATACCCAGTGCAAATATTGATTTGCAGCTCTTTTTTTCCCCTTCCTTTAAGCTGACGAACACCCGAGACTTCCCAATGGATGCTGAACCAGGGGACGGGGACTAGCAACCAGCGGGTATAGGTTTAAGGTGAGAAGTTAAAGATTTAAAAGGGACCCAAGGATAAACTTCTTCTCCCAGAGGGTAGTGTGTATATGGGGTGAACTGCCAGAGAAGGTAATAATATTTGGCCCACAATACTGTGCTGACCCTTTAATCTACTCTAAGATCAATCTAACCCTTCCCTCCCACATAGCCTTTCATTTCTTTCATCCATCTGCTTATCTAAGAGTCTCTTAACTGTCGCTAATGTATCTGCCTCTACCACCATCCCTGACAGCATGTTTCAGGCACTCACCACTGCTTAAAAAAAACTACCTCTGACCCCTCCCCCATATTTCCCTCCAATCATCTTAAAATTATGCCCTCCTGTATTAGCCATGGCTGCTCTGGGAAATAGGTGCTGTATGTCCACTCAATCTATGCCTCTTATACACCTCTTCTCAGTTAGCCCAATCACTTTACAGCACCAGTCATCACTAATCATGGTTTGATTCCCGCCACTGTCTGTAAAGAGGTACGTTTTCCCTCTGCTCCAATTTCCTCCCACAGAACAAAAAAGACGTACGGGTTAGGGTTAGATACTTGTGGGCACAGTATGGTGCCGCCGAAGCATTATAACACTTGCCAGCTGCCCCAGCACATTATCGGACAGTGTTGGTTGTTGACACAAAACAACACATTTCACTGTATGTTTCAAAAAAAGATGTACAGGTTAGGATTAGTAAATTCTTGGCTTACTACACTCAGTGACCACTTTATTAGGTACCTCCTGTATCTAAGAAAGTGGCCACTGAGTGTATGGTATGTTTGTGGTCTTCTGCTGCTGTAGCCCATCCACCAAGGTTTGACATGTTGTGCATTCAGAGATGCTCTTCTGCACACCACTGTTGTAACGTGTGATTATTTGAGTTACTGTCAGCTTCCTGTCAGTTTGAACCAGTCTGGCCATTCTCCTCTGACCTCCCTCATTCACAAGGTGTTTTCACCCACAGAACTACTGCTCACTGGATGTTTTTTTGTTTTTCACACTGTTTTCTGTAAACTCTTGAGACTTGTGTGTGAAAATCGCAGGAGATCAGCAGTTTCTGAGATACTCAAACCACCCTGTCTGGCACCAACAGTTATTCCAAGGTCAATGTCACTTAGATCAAAGTTCAAAGTACATATACTGTATGTCACCACACTGTGAACAACCCTGAGATTAATTTTCTTGTGGGCAAACTCAATAAACCCATAGAATAATAACCACAACAGAATCAATGAAAGACTGCATCAACTTGGGTGCTCAACCAGTGTGCAAAAGACAACAAACTGTGCAAATACAAATAGAAATAAATAATAATAAGTGAATAAGCAATAAATATCGAGAACATGAGATGAAGAGTCCTTAGAATGAGTCCTTAGGTTGTGGGAACTTTTCAATGATGGGGCAAATGAAGTTGAGTGAAGTTATCGCCTCTGGTTCAAGAGCCTGATGGTGAGGAGTAGTAACTGTTCCTGAACTTGGTGGGGTGAGTCCTGAGGCTCCTGTACCTTCTACCTGATAGCAGCAGCGAGAAGAGAGCATGGCCTGGGTGGTGGGGGTCCCTGATGATGGATGCTGCTTTCTTGCGAGAGCACTCCTTATAGATGTGCTCAATGGTGGGGAGAACTTTTTCCATGGTGTACTGCACCGTATTCACTGCTTTTTGTAAGATTTTTTGTTCAAGGGCATCGGTGTTTCCATACCAGGCTATGATGCAGCCAATCCATCACACATCTGTAGAAGTTTGTCAAAGTTTTAGATCTCATCTGAATCTTCGCAAACTCCTGAGGACATAGAGGCACTGCTGTACTTTCTTCATAATTGCTCTTACGTGCAGGGCTCAGGTCAGGTCCTCCAAAATAATAACACCTAGCAATTTAAAGTTTTTGACTCTCTCCACCTCTGATCCTCTGATGAGGACTGGCTCATGGACCTCCAGTTTCCTTCTCCTGAAGTCAATAATCAGCTCCTTGGTCTTGCTGACATTGAGTGAGAGGATGTTGTTTTGACACCACTCAGCCAGATTTTCAATCTCCCTCTTCACCACCATGCTGATTCATCACCACCTTTGATTCAGCCTACGACAGTGGTCTCGTCAGCAAGCTTGGATATGGGAGGAAGCTAAGATTACCCAGGCGAATTCCAGAGGAGATGGGAGGAGCCTGCAGGCATAGTTCAGAATGTACCAGAGGTCACCATCAAACTTAGGTTACCACTGTGCTGTACAGCAGGAGTTCACCAGTTAGCCTGACATAAATAGTCGAGAAAATTTCAAATTTATTATAAAGCAAGTGTTAATGTGGCATGTAGAAAATAATAGGATTGGTCAAAGCGAGCATGGGTTTATGAAAGTGAAATCATGCCCGGTAATTTTTTATGCCCTCTCCCTTCTCTCGTTTTCTATTCCCCACACTGGTTCCCCTCTTACCTCTTCTCTTCTCACCTGCCTCTCACCTCCCTCTGCTGCCTCTCCTCATTCCCTTTTTCTCATGGTCCACTCTCCTCTCCTATCAGATTCCACCTTCCTCACCCCTTTATCCCTTCTATCTATCAGCCAACTTCTCACTTCATCCGCCTCCTCTTCACCACCCATCCACCTTCCCTCTCACCTGGTCTCACCCCTCACCTGTGAGCTTGTACTCCTCCCCCTCTCCCCACCATCTTATTCTGGCTTCTGGCCCTTTACTTTCCAGTTCTGATGAAGGATCTCAGCCTGAACACATCAACTGTGTACTCTTTTCCATAGACACTGACTGACCTGCTGAGTTCCTCCAGCATTTTGTGTGTGTTGCTCTGGATTTCCAGCATCTGCAGAATCTCTGTTCCTGTCTAACAAATCAGTATGTGCTTGTTGATATTGTAACAAGCAGATAAGGGTGAGCCAGCTGTTGTGATATATTTGGACTTTTCTAAGGCTTTTGATAAGGTTTCGTACAGAGCATTAAACAAAATCAGTGTGTGCTGTAACAGGTAATGAGTCAGCGTACAGGAAGGATATAGAGGATTTAGTGATGTCATGTCCTGACAACAACCTCAATGTCAACAAAACAAAAGAGCTGGTTATTGACCTTGGAAATAGGGGTAGTGCACATGCTCCTGTCTACATCAATGGTGTTCAGGTTGAGATCTTTAAGTTCCTGGATGTGAACATCACCTAGTGCAACCACATTGATGTCACAGCCAAGAAAGCTCACTATCACCTCTACTTCCTCAGGAGGATAAATAAATTTGGCTTCTCCCCATCAACCTTCACTATAGAAAGCATTATGTCTGGATGCGTAACAGTTTGGTATGGATATGCTTTGCAAGACACTGCAGAGAGTTGTGGACACAGCTCAGCACATCACAGGAACCAACCTCCCTCTTTGGACTCTGTATATTCTTCTTGCTGCCTCAGTAAGGCAGCCAACATAATCAACAGCCCCACCCACCTGGACATTCTATCTTCTCCCTCTCCCACCGGGCAGAAGATTCAAATGCCTGAAACCACATACCAACAAGCTCAAGTATGTAATGCTGAGGCTTTATAAGGCATTGGTCAGACTGTACTTGGAGTATTGTGAGCAATTTGGGGTCCTTATCTGAGAAAAGATGTGCTGGCATCAGAGGGTCCAGAGGTTGTTCACAAGAATGATTCTGGGAATGAAAGGGTTAATGTGTGGGAAGTGTTTAATAATTCTGGGCTTGTACTCTCTGGATTTAGAACAATGGGGGGGGGGGGAGGATCTTACTACAACCTATCAAATATTGAAAGGCCTAGATAGACAGGATGTGGAGAGGACATTTCCTATAGTGGGGGAGTCTAGGACCAAAGGTCACAGCCTCAGAATAGAGGAACATTCCTTTAGAACAGAGATAAGGAAAATTTCTTCAGTCAGAAAGTGGTGAACATTGCTACAGAAGGCTGTGGAGACTACCGTAAGTCATTGGGTGTATTTAAAGTAAAGGTTGATAGGTTCTTGAGTAGTAAGGGCTTGAAAGGTTACGAGGAGAAGGCAGGAGAATGATGTCAAGAGGGAAAATAGATCAGCCATGATGGAATGGTGGAACAGACTCAATAGGCGGAATGGTATAATTCTACTCCTATGCCTTCTAGACTTCTTGTATGATAATATTGTCTCTTTGCCTCACAATCTATCTTGTTATGATGTTGCACTTTATCATTTACCTGAATTGCACTCTTTCAGTAACTTCTACACTTTATTCTACATTGTTATTGTTTTACCTTGTTCTAGGACAATGCACTGTGTAATGATCTGATCTGTATGATCAGTATGCAAGACAGGCTTTTCACTGAATCTCAGTACTTGCGACAATAATAAACCAAGTCCAATAATGATGGAGGATTGAGTGATGGACATTAGCAGGGTCAGAATGATTTGTTCATTTTGGAGTTAGGAGGCTGTGATTGGTTGGAATTGGTACTCTGTCTCCGACTGCTTCTAGATTGGATAAAGGGATGAAATTGAATTTTCTAATGATGCAAACCATGGGTGGCAGAAGGGACTGTGAGAGTGACACAGAGAAACTTTGGGGCTTGTAGATGGGCTCAGTGTTTAGGTGAGGACTTGGCAAATGAGATATAATATGTAAAATATGAGGTGATCCACTTTGGTAGAAAAAAATAGCCAAGTTGGTTAAGAGCATAGGGACTTTTTTTTTAGCATTAAGCTGGATGTACATGACATTTATTTGATGGGGTGGGACTACATGATCCAGAGACAGAGACTCTTAAATATCAGATCTAGGTGACTGACACCTTGTCAGTAATAGTTGTACTACATTCCTCTTCTGGCAATGGGGCTCCCCTTTGTATTAATCTTTATTTATTTATTTATTTATTAAATTTTTAGGAAATTACAAAGAATAAATGTAATGATAAAATAGTAAGAAAGAGAGAAATAATATTAACCCTCCCCCCTCCCCTTAACGAGCATAGGGACTTCTCATACATCTGCAGAATCTTTTGTGTTTATGTTATTCTGCCTAGTTGTTGGTTATAATTGTGACAGAGATCGAGGAAGGGGAGAAAGGTTATTACCAGCTAAGACAGGCAGGAGATCAGGGACACATTTGAGGTTTATGTTACAATGAGATTCTAGCACCAGTGCAAGAGGCAGGAATAAGACCTAGGAGCAGAATTAGACCATTCAGCCCATAAAGTCTGCTCCACCATTCCATCATGGCTGCTTTATTATCTCTCTCAACCCCATTCTCTTGTCTTCTGCCCGTAACCTTTGATGTCCTGATTAATCAAGAACAGTCATTAAAAGTGGGCATGCAGGTACAGCAGGCGGTGAAAAAGGTGAATGGTATGTTGGCATTCATAGCAAGAGGATTCGAGTACAGGAGCAGAGAGGTTCTACTGCAGTTGTACAAGGCCTTGGTGAGACCACACCTGGAGTATTGTGTGCAGTTTTGGTCCCCTAATCTGAGGAAAGACATTCTTGCCATAGAGGGGGTACAGCGAAGGTTCACCAGATTGATTCCTGGGATGGCAGGACTTTCATATGAAGAAAGACTGGATCAACTAGGCTTATACTCACTGGAATTTAGAAGATTGAGGGGGGATCTTATTGAAACGTATAAAATTCTAAAGGGATTGGACAGGCTAGATGCAGGAAGATTGTTTCCGATGTTGGGGAATTGCGGAACGAGGGGTCACAGTTTAAGGATAAAGGGGAAGCCTTTTAGGACCGAGATGAGGAAAAACTTCTTCACACAGAGAGTGGTGAATCTGTGGAATTCTCTGCCACAGGAAACAGTTGAGGCCAGTTCATTGGCTATATTTAAGAGGAAGTTAGATATGGCCCTTGTGGCTAAAGGGATCAGGGGGTATGGAGAGAAAGCAGGTACAGGGTTCTGAGTTGGATGATCAGCCATGATCATACTGAATGGCGGTGCAAGTTCGAAGGGCCAAATGGCCTACTCCTGCACTTATTTTCTATGTTTCTATCAGCCACCGCTTTAGATGTGCTCAATGACTTGGCCTCCACAGCCATCTGTGGTAGTGAATTCCACAGATTCATCACCCTCTGACTATTCTAAAGGAGCATCCTTCTATTCTGAGTTTGTGTCTTCTGGCCCTAAACTCTCCCACTATTGGAAACATCCTCTCCGCATCCACTCTATCTCATCCTTTTAATATTAAATAAGTCTGAATGAGATCTCCTTTCATTCATCTAAACACCAGTGAGTACAGACCTACAGCCATCTCAAACGCTCCTCAAACATTAACCTTTTCATTCCTGGGATCAAACTCGTGAATCTCCTGTGGACCCTCACTAATGCCAGCACATCTTTTCTTAGATAAGGGGCCCAAAACTACTCAAAACACTCCAAGTAGTATGGTGGAAGTAGGCTCACACTTAATATGGCAATAGAGAAACATATGGATTCTCTTGGCCTGCTTCATGTGAGAAGAACATCTGATGTTTTATACTTAGACTCCATTTCCTTTGGAGAGGAGGAAATGAAAAGAGAATATTTTCCAAAATAAATGTGGGAAAACTCTCCCAGCTAGGATCTGTTGGGATGGAGTCACTCCAAAGATGCCAGTGTATAAATATGTTCCAACTTCAAAATTATTTAACCCCTGGCCTACAGATCCTTTCGAAATATGTTTTGTTTTTAACAAGATGCAATTGCAAAACTTGGTTGTTGAAGATTCTCCACATAAACTGAACTGTATGAAATGTGTGGATTTGGCCATGAAACAAGAATGCACTGAGCTCCCCGGGGGGTGGGGGGGGGGGGAGGTCATTAATACAGATGCTCAGCAGTAAAATGGAAATTATATCCCAATTTTCATGGATTCTTCTCTTTCTCTTGTTCCTGAAGATGAAGCCTACCCTTGAAGTCAAGGGGAATTCAGTTTAGCACAGCAAGCCACACTGATCAGCATTGTTAATGCTGCCAGAAAACACCAGAAGATTGAGAAATCGATGTTCATGCCACCCAGTTGGAGGCTGTCTAGACTAAATAGGAGGTGCTGATTGTCGAACCTGAGTGTGGCCTCATCATGGTAGTAGAGACGGTCATGGAGCGACAAGTTGAAATGGGAATGGGGATTGGAATTAAAAATGCTTGGCCACTGGGAGATCCTGCTTGTTGCGGACAGAGCAAAGTTGCTCTTTATTTCTAGGTCTGAAGGAAGGGTCTCGGCCCATAATGTCGACTGTTTATTCCTTTCCATAGATGCTGCCTGACCTGCTGAGTTCCTATAGCATTTTGTGTGTATTGCCCTGGATTTCCAGCATCTGCAAGATCTCATGTGTTTATGAGATTTTGCTTACATTTCCAAAGAGAAACTAGCATCGATTATGATTGGCAATTTCACTGCCCAGTTTACATTGTGGTTTACTGCTCAGTGAAATTGATTGTCTTGCATCACTCTGGAAATTCAACTGAGCTGCTCCAACTGCAGTTGCACAAAGAGTAGAAAATGCTGGCGAGAGAAACTGTAGATTAGCTTTATTAGATTAGATTGACTTTATTTGTCACATCTACATCAAACATACAGTGAAATGTGTCATTTTGTGTCAACGACCAACACAATCTGAGGATTGTGCTGGGGGCAGCCTGCAATTGTCACCCTACTTCCAGCACCAATATTTGGGTTCTGCTGTTGGTGATTATAGAGTACTACATCTCAGAAACGGGCTCTTCAGCCCATCTTGTCCATGGTGATCTGATCTATTGCTTGCACCTGAACCAAAGCTCTCCAAGTCCTTCCACTCCATGTACCTATTCAAACTGCTCTTAAGTGAATTGGCATCCATCACTTCCGCTGACAACTCATTTTACTGTCACACTACCCTCTGAATGAAGATATTCCCCATCAGGTTCCCCTGAAATATGTTGTGGATTATGTTGTGCTCTTGGGTTTCAGACCCTTCAACAAAGTCTTCAAACTGAAACAGTAGTTCTGTTTTTCTCTCTACAGATACTGCCTGACCTGATGAGCATCTTGGGCGGCATGGTAGTATAGTAGTTAGCACAATGCTTTGCAACAGCCAGTGTAAGATTGAGTTTCAATTCATGCTGCTTTCTGTAAGGAGTTTGTACGTTCTTCCCATGAACTCTGGTTTACTGTGGGTGTTCTGGTTCCTTCCACATTCCAAAGACGTACGGTTAGGGTTAGTAACTTGTGGGCATGTTATGTTGGTGCCTGAAGCATGGCTGCCTGGCACAATCTTTGCTGATTTGATTTGACACAAACAACACTTTTCACTGTATGTTTCGATGTACATGTGACAAATAAAACTAAAGCTAATCTTTGAGCATTTCCAGAATTTTCTGTTTTCGTAAAAGGAAACTTAAGAAAGAGATTAGAAAAGCTAAAAGAAGTTACGAGTTTGGTTTGGCAAATAAGGTGGAAGTAAATCCGAAAGGCTTCTACAGTTATATTAAAAGCAAGAGGATAGTGAGGGATAAAATTGGTCCCTTAGAGAATCAGGGTGGTCAGCTATGTGTGGAGCCGAGGGAGATGGGAGAGATTTTGAACGATTTCTTCTCTTCGGTATTCACTAAGGAGAAGGATATTGAATGGTGTAAGGTGTGGGAAACAAGTAAGGAAGTTATGGAACCTATGACAATTAAAGAGGTGGAAGTACTGGCGCTTTTAAGAAATTTAAAAGTGGATAAATCTCCGGGTCCTGACCGGATATTCCCCAGGACCTTGAGGGAAGTTTGTGTAGAGATAGCAGGAGCTCTGACGGAGATCTTTCAGATGTCATTAGAAACGGGGATTGTGCCGGAGGATTGGCGTATTGCTCATGTGGTTCCATTGTTTAAAAAGGGTTCTAGAAGTAAGCCTGGCAATTATAGACCTGTCAGTTTGACATCAGTGGTGGGTAAATTAATGGAAAGTATTCTTAGAGATAGTATTTATAATTATCTGGATAGACAGGATCTGATTAGGAGTAGCCAGCATGGATTTGTGCGTGGAAGGTCATGTTTGACAAACCTTATTGAATTTTTTGAAGTAGTTACGAGGAATGTTGACGAGGGTAAGGCAGTGGATGTAGTCTATATGGACTTCAGCAAGGCCTTTGACAAAGTTCCACATGGAAGGTTAGTTAAGAAGGTTCAGTCGTTAGGTATTAATGCTGGAGTAATAAAATGGATTCAACAGTGGCTAGATGGGAGATGCCAGAGAGTAGTGGTGGATAATTGTTTATCGGGATGGAGGCCGGTGACTAGCAGGGTGCCTCAGGGATCTGTTTTGGGCCCAATGTTGTTTGTAATATACATAAATGATCTGGATGATGGGGTGGTAAATTGGATTAGTAAGTATGCTGATGATACTAAGGTAGGAGGTGTTGTGGATAATGAGGTGGGTTTTCAAAGCTTGCAGGGAGATTTATGCCGGTTAGAAGAATGGGCTGAACATTGGCAGATGGAGTTTAATGCTGAGAAGTGTGAGGTTCTACATTTTGGCAGGAATAATCCAAATAGAACATACAGGGTAAATGGTAGGGCATTGAGGAATGCAGTGGAACAGAGAGATCTAGGAATAACAGTGCATAGTTCCCTGAAGGTGGAGTCTCATGTAGATAGGGTGGTGAAGAAGGCTTTTGGAACGCTGGCCTTTATAAATCAGAGCATTGAGTACAGAAGTTGGGATGTAATGTTAAAATTGTACAAGGCATTGGTAAGGCCAAATTTGGAATATTGTGTACAGTTTTGGTCACCGAATTATAGGAAAGATATCAATAAATTAGAGAGAGTGCAGAGACGATTTACTAGGATGTTACCTGGGTTTCAGCACTTAAGTTACAGAGAAAGGTTGAACAAGTTAGGTCTCTATTCATTGGAGCGTAGAAGGTTGAGGGGGGATTTGATCGAGGTATTTAAAATGTTGAGAGGGATAGATAGAGTTGACGTGAATAGGCTGTTTCCATTGAGAGTAGGGGAGATTCAAACGAGAGGACATGATTTGAGAGTTAGGGGGCAAAAGTTTAAGGGAAACACGAGGAGGTATTTCTTTACTCAGAGAGTGATAGCTGTGTGGAATGAGCTTCCTGTAGAAGTAGTAGAGGCCAGTTCAGTTGTGTCATTTAAGGTAAAATTGGATAGGTATATGGACAGGAAAGGAGTGGAGGGTTATGGGCTGAGTGCGGGTAGGTGGGACTAGGTGAGATTAAGAGTTCGGCACGGACTAGGAGGGCCGGAATGGCCTGTTTCCGTGCTGTGATTGTTATATGGTTATATGATTATTTACAGCAGCTGGAGGTTGATTTGTTGATTTTCAGCCACACTTGCATGCCTGATGCAGATCAACTTTTGCCATTGCTTTCAGAGTGTTCCTGTCAGTGGTCTGCATGAAAATTTAGATCACTTTGTTTCAAGAACAACCATGACTGGGCAATCCTAGAATAACAAAGTCTTTCCAAAGGAGCACTGGATTGAAGCTCATTTAGTCCTTTGGTCCTGCAGGCATTGCTCTTCCGTAGTGCTCATCCATCCATTGCAGAATCCATTGATTACTCAGCGATCCAACACCCCTCCCCTCTGCTCTTGAATGTCCTCCAGCTAACCCAGTGGTGACTTTGTTAAAGATTAAAGATCAGCTTTATTTGTCTCATTTACATCAAAAGATAGAGTGAAATGCATCATTTGAGCCAATGACCAACACAGTCTGAGGATTGTGCCAGCGGCAGCCCACAATTGTCTCCATGCTTCCAGCACCAACATCGCAAGCCCATAGTTCACTAACCCTAACCCTAACTGCATGTCTTTGGAATGAGGAAGGAAGTTGGAGCATTCGGAAGAAACCCATGTGGTCACTGGGAGAACGTATAAATTCCTTACAGACAGAACCCTCGATCAGTGATCACTGGCATTGTAAAGCTAGTTATACCTGACCTTTCCCTTCAGCTGACCCTCTATCAGACCCAGCCTCTCCCCACTGCCTCTCCAATTTCCCCAGTCCTCTGTTGGAGATTCTGACCTCTATACCCCTCCTACGATCCATGGTAATATGTCATGCCCATGTATGTCTGGTTTGCTGTTGAAACGTGTGTGGGTCCCGAGCTGCCATAATCATCCATCATGGTTAGATGGTTGCAGAAGATTTTTTGGATTAGTTTTTTTTAGGTTTGAATCTCCTCAAAAATGTGCTTTTGGGGAAAGGGAGGCTTGAATATTGTTATGGGAATATCCAAGATTTGAAAGTTGATAAACGCATTGTTGTACAGAATGACCCATTATATTATGAGTTTCAAGTCACCTGTAAAACTCTAGCTTAGCGGCTGCTTTGGAAACATGACCTCTGCCATCACTTATAGTTTTATAACCTGGTCCCAACATATAAATGTAGTTATAAAGAAGGCAAGACAGCAGCTATACTTTATTAGGAGTTTGAAGCGATTTGGCATGTTAACAAATACACTCAAAAACTTCTGTAGTTGTACCGTGGAGAGCATTCTGACAGGCTGCACCTTTGTCTGGTATGGAGGGGTTACTGCACAGGACCGAAAGAAACTGCAGAGGGTTGTAAATCTAGTCAGCTCCATCTTGGGCACTAGCCTACAAAGTACCCAGGACATCTTCAGGGAGTGATGTCTCAGAAAGGCAGTGTCCATTATTAAGGACCTCCAGCACCCAGGGCATGCCCTTTTCTCACTGTTACCATCAGGTAGGAGGTACAGAATCCTGAAGGCACACACTCAATGATTCAGGAACAGTTTCTTCCCCTCTGCCATCCCATTCCTAAATGGACATTGAAGTTTTAGACACTACCTCACTTTTTTAAATATATACAGTATTTCTGTTTTTGCACATTTTAAAAAATCTATTCAATATATGTAATTGATTTACTTGTTTATTATTATGTTTTATTTTATTTATTATTTTTCTCTCTCTCTCTTGCTAGATTATGTATTGCATTGAACTGCTGCTGCTAAGTTAACAAATCTCACGTCACATGCTGGTGATAATAAACCTGATTCTGATTCTGGTTTAGTCTTAATTTATTTTCTTGGTAGCTGCCAAGGCTGAGGGTAGCAGACACCAACAGAATCAACAAACTCATTCGTAAGGCCAGTGATGTTGTGGGGGTGGAACTGGACTCTCTGACGGTGGTGTCTGAAAAGAGGATGCTGTCCAAGTTGCATGCCATCTTGGACAATGACTCCCATCCACTCCATAATGTACTGGTTAAGCACAGGAGTACGTTCAGCCAGAGACGCATTCCACCGAGATGCAACACTGAGCGTCATAGGAAGTCATTCCTACCTGTGGCCATCAAACTTTACAACTCCTCCCTCGGAGTGTCAGTCACCCTGAGCCAATAGGCTGGTCCTGGACTTATTTCCACTTGGAATAATTTACGTATTATTATTTAATTATTTATGGTTTTATATTGTTATATTTCTACACTATTCTTGGTTGGTGCGACTGTAACGAAACCCAATTTCCCTCGGGATCAATAAAGTATGTCTGTCTGTCTGTCTGCCAAGCTTGTAAATCTGACCTAATCAGGAGTTTCTCTGAGCTTGGTGCAATAACAGTGAGGTGTTGGGGAAAGCTTCTATGCTTCAAATTCCATAAACACCAAGCAAAGAACAAGGTCAGGTTAGAAACGAACAAGGTCTTGCTCCAGCTGAAGACCAAGGTGGGTATCAGGGCCAAAGCTATTGGCCAAGTGGACCATGCTTCAAATTTTGTGGGATAGAAACTTGTCCTTTGTCATTTGTTCCAAATATGTGATGATATCTGGTTTTGCATTTGATTCCACCAGTTCCATTGCAATTGAATTTTAGAAGTGGATTGATTTTAGCCTCTTTTTTTTTTACAGCCATGAGCATGTCTAAGAGTTTTTAAAGTGTCCCTAATGTGTATTAGACTCTACTACCAGCCTCAGCGTACATTCCAGGCACCCACCACTCTCTGTGTGAAATGTCTATAAATGACATTTTCCGTAAACTTCCCTGCACTCACCTTAAGCAGATGTCCTGTGGCATTAGCCATTGCAACACTGGGAAAAAGGTGTTGGTTGTCCACTCTGTCTTTCATCCTTCTTCACTCCAAAGATAAAATCCCTAGCTTACTCAACCTTTCCTCGCATCCAGGCAGCATCCTGGTAAATCTCCTCTGCATTCTCTCTAAAACTTCAAATAGTTTCAATGGTTCAGTTTATTATCAGAGAATGTATACAGTGTACAACCTGAAATACTTGTCTTGGCAGACGTCCACGATAAACAGAGGAAACCCAAAAGAATGTACGAAAGAATAACGTTAGAAGCCCAAAGCCCCCTCCCCCATGCAAGCAGCAGCAAGCAACAACACATTAACTCCCCCCCCCCACCCCATTTCAACAAAAGCATCAGCGCTCTCCAAGCTCTCCTGAAGAAGCACAAAGAAACTGGCAAGGTTGAGGACCAGAAAGGCAGTGGTCAGCCACGGAAACGTAGTGCAGCAGATGAGAGATGCATCAAACTGACGTCCCTTCTAAATCAGAAGTAGTACAGCGCTGCTATCAGCTCTGAACTCACAGAAAACACTGGAACCCAAGTACACCCCTCTAGAGTCCAGAGAAGTCTTGTCAGAGGTAGTCTTCATGGAAGAGTTGCTGCCAAAAAGCCATTCCTCTGAAGTGGAAACAAAGCCAAGAAACTCACATACGTGCAAAAACACAAGGACTGGGGTGCTGAACGATGGCAGCAACGCTCTAGACTGAAGAGTGAAAATGCTTGGCTCAAACAGGAGGCAGTTTGTCTGCAGAAGAGCTGGAGAGCACCACGTGGATGAGTGTCTGCAGCCAACAGTGAAGCACGGAGGAGGTTCCCTGCAGGTTTGGAGCTGCATTTCTGTAAATAGAGTTGGTGATCTGGTCAAAATTAATGGAATCCTCAATGCTGAGAAGTACAATCAGACTCTCATCCATCACACAATACCATCAGGGAGACATCTGATCTGTCCCAACTTCATTCTGCAGCAGGACAATGACCCCAAACACAGGGCCAAGGTCAAAGATCTACCTTCAGCGAAAAGAACAAGGAGTTCTGCAATGAATACACAGAGCCCTGATCTCGACATCACCAGGCTATCTGGGATTACCTGGAGAGACAGAAGCAAGCGAGGCAGCCAGTGTCTGCAGATGCTTGGAACAACCTGCCAGCTGATTTTCTTATTAAACTGCATGACGATAAACCTAAGAGAATTGATGCAGTTTTAAAAGCCAAAGGTGGTCACAGTAAATATTGATTTGATTTAGTTTTTTCTGTTTACAGTAATTTTCAATATTTAGAAACTTATTATTTTTGAAAGTGTCTTCGCTTTACAGATTTTTATTTACATGAGCCTAAACGTTTGCACAGTACTTTGTGTATGTATGTATATAAATACAGCACTATGCAAAAGTCTTCATCTCTTAGGCACATATATACTATATAGCTAGGGTGCCTTACTTTTGCACAGTACTGTATTTGTCAATGATGACACAAGCAAAGCATTTCACTGTTTCCAGTGGTGCTAGAAAATTTGTGAACCCTGAAGAATTTTCTCTATTTCTGCATAAATATGACCTAAAATGTGATCAGATCTTGACATAAGTCCTAAAGCTAGAAAAGAGGGCCCAGTTAAAGAAATACAATCTCAGAGTTGTATACTGCATCCATACTTTGATAATAAATTAACCTTTGAACCCTTGAACTCCTAATTTGCCTGACCAGCTGAGTTCCTCCAGCATTTTGTGTGTGTTCCAATGAGGAGTGGCAGTACATGATCTCATTGCCTGTGGCATGCACATTCCATAAAACGCAGAGATAAAGCAAACAAATCATTCAAACTGTTTTGCAAGCACTGGTAATGTTTCTGATCAAGTTTTGATTTGGTAATGGTCCCTTTAGAATGAGACATAGTACAAAGGAAGGCATCTCAAAGCAAAGTCTGGTACCAAGGCTACCCTGAGTTAATATTGTGGTTTGTTGTTGTTGCCCTGGCAACAAGCCTGAGAGGAAAAACTAGCACAGCTTTGCAAAACACAAAGAGCTTCAGTTTGTGCTAGTCACTTTCTGTAAGGTTTCCTAATCATTGTCATGTTGGTAATTTCCTCCTATTTTAATAAAGGAGAAGTAGATTGCATGAAACTGGATTCTGAAAAATCTCAATAAAGATAAAATCTTCAGAAGAGTAGGTAAACATTCCTGACAGACCATCAAAACACTACCTAGCTAAAAGACAAGTTTTAATCCTTTATTATTTTCTTGCCCACTTGGGCTGCCAATGAAGTTACATAATACCAACTTTGTGCTATTGTACAGCAGTTAAGATGAATGGATAACTTCTCTCATCTCAACACTCAACTGATTCCACAACCTATTGACCCACTTTCAAAGACTTGACAAGTGATATCCTCAATATTATTTATTTACTATTTTTATCATTTTTTAATGTATTTACAGTTTGTCTTCTTTGGTACATTGGTTGTCTGTTTGTCTTTGTAGTTTTTTCCATTGATTCTACTGTATTTCTTTGTTCTACTGTGAATGCCTGCAAGAAAATGGATCTCAGGGTGGTATATGATGACGTATATGTACTTCGATAATAAATCTACTTTGAACTCTAATCTGGAGCGGAAAAAGTGTAAAGAAAAACAAAATGTGACACTATTGCGTCACCTTTGTAGGTTCAAAGTTAACAAAGTACATATTTGTCACTATATACAACCCTGAGAAAGTGACATCACTTTATATATAATGACAATTTTAATTTTTGTAATGGGGCAAAATTACATCAAGACGTTTCAGTGAAATTTTATTTTCATTTAGAGATGCAGCAAGGTAACAGGACCTTTTGGCTCACAAGCCTGCACCACCCAATCACACCCATGTGACCAATTAACTTGTATGTCTTTGGAATGTGGGGGGAAACTGAAACACCTGGAAAAGACTTGTCGGGTCACAAGGAGAAGGTACAAACTCCTTATAGATAGCAGCGGAGTTGAACCTGGGTCACAGGGGCTGTAATAGCGTTACACTAACTGCTGCTCTGTTATTAAACAAATTACAGGACTGCAAAAGGAACCTTTCGGCAGATCAAAAGGTCTTGAGGGGCAACTAAGAAGGAGAAAGAGGTGGAGTGATGCAGAGATTTTAGGAAGGAATTCTGGAAATCTCAGGCACCAGTGGGGAAGTAATTAAATTCAGGATTGAGACGAAGTCATAACTGGATGAGAAGTTCAAAGTAATTTTTTATCAAAATATGCACATGTCACAATACTTAACGCTGAGATTCATTTTTTGCAGGCATTCACAGCAGATACAAAAAACTCTCTGCACATTGAGTGTTTGATGGTCTTTTTTTAATGGGATCTTTTAGGTTTCTTTGTTTTGTAATTGCCTGTAAGGAAACAAATCTCAAGGCTGTATAATGTATGCATACTTTGATAATAAATGTACTTTGAACTTGAACTTTGAAATACAGTGGAATCAACAAAACACTACAAAAGACGGACAAACAACCAATGTGAAAAGAAGACAAATAGTGCAAATACAAAAATAAATAAATAAGTAAAATTAACATTGAGAACATGAGTTCACCCTTTCTTCCAATGATGGCCGACCTTTGTCTGCTTCAAGGTGCCATATCTGCATTCCTACTTGCTGCACGTGGTGGTGGTAGAATTGGTTGAAACAGGGCCGCAACGTGAATGCCTCTACCTTGTGCCTTAACAGACTTTGGACTGGTGTAGGTTGTTCAAAGGTGTCAGTAAGCAAATCGGGATATACAACCAGCCCGACAACTTGTGAATGTGGAACTGAGCCACCAACTATGCAACATCTCCTGCAATGGCCATTGCTAGAGGAACCCTATACTGTCGCAGATTTTGCCGAATTCAACAACAAGGTGCAAAAATGTGTCCAGTTCTGGCTGGGCCATGTATAGAATGTCCGTTGACACAATAAGAAGAAGACCTGCATTCCTGAGAGTCAAGTTTGCTTAATCCTTCAGGGATCATAAAATCACCAGTTTGTTTAGGTGATTCGAAAGTTGGTTTCTTAAAGGAAAATTACAGGCCGCAGATTGCAGCAATAGTAGTCCTAGTATATCCAGCAGTTTTGTGAGCTACCCGCAATGCTCTTCATCACAGACAGACAGACAGACATACTTTATTGATCCCGAGGGAAATTGGGTTTCGTTACAGCCGCACCAACCAAGAATAGTGAAGAAATATAGCAATATAAAACCATAAATCATTAAATAATAATAAGTTAATCATGCCAAGTGGAAATAAAGTCCAGGACCAGCTTGTTGGCTCATGGTGTCTGACACTCCGAGGGAGGAGTTGTAAAGTTTGATGGCCACAGGTAGGAATGACTTCCTATGACGCTCAGTGTTACATCTCGGTGGAATGAGTCTGTGGCTGAATGTACTCCTGTGCCTAACCAGTACATTATGGAGTGGATGGGAGACATTGTCCAAGATGGCATGCAACTTGGACAGCATCCTCTTTTCAGACACCACCGTCAGAGAGTCCAGTTCCACCCCCACAACATCACTGGCCTTACAAATGAGTTTGTTGATTCTGTTGGTGTCTGCTACCCTCAGCCTGCTGCCCCAGCACACAACAGCAAACATGATAGCACTGGCCACCACAGTCTCGTAGAACATCCTCAGCATCGTCCGGCAGATGTTAAAGGACCTCAGTCTCCTCAGGAAATAGAAACGTCTCTGACCCTTCTTGTAGACAGCCTCAGTGTTCTTTGACCAGTCCAGTTTATTGTCCATTCGTATCCCCAGGTATTTATAATCCTCCACTATGTCCACACTGACCCCTTGGATGGAAACAGGGGTCACCGGTGCCTTAGCCCTCCTCAGGTCCACCACCATTTCCTTAGTCTTTTTCACATTAAGCTGCAGATGATTCTGCTCGCACCATGTGACAAAGTTTCCCACCGTAGCCCTGTACTCAGCCTCATCTCCCTTGCTGATGCATCCAACTATGGCCGAGTCATCAGAAAACTTCTGAAGATGGCAAGACTCTGTGTTGTAGTTTAAGTCCGAGATGTAGATGGTGAAGAGAAAGGGAGACAGGACAGTCCCCTGTGGAGCCCCAGTGCTGCTGACCACTCTGTCTGACACACAATGTTGCAAGCGCACATACTGTGGTCTGCCAGTCAGGTAATCAATAATCCATGACACCAGGGAAGCATCCACCTGCATCACTGTCAGTTTCTCACCCAGCAGAGCAGGGCAGATGGTGTTGAACGCACTGGAGAAGTCAAAAAACGTGACCCTCACAGTGCTCACCAGCTTGTCCAGGTGGCGTAGACACAGTTCAGCAGGTAGACGATGGCATCCTCAACTCCTAGTCGGGGCTGATAGGCGAACTGGAGGGGGTCTAAGTGTGGCCTAACCATAGGCCGGAGCTGCTCTAGAACAAGTCTCTCCAGGGTCTTCATGATGTGGGAGGTCAATGCCACTGGTCTGTAGTCATTGGAGCCACTGGGGCGCGGCGTCTTCGGTACAGGAACGAGGCAGGACGTCTTCCACAGCACAGGAACCCTCTGCCATCACCAGTGCTAACTTGGTATGGAAACACCAATGCCCTCTTGGTTGTGGGATAGGAGGAGATTATAATTCAAGGAAGTGTGAAAACATGATATCTGAGGAAAGGATCAAAATTTTAAAATTGAGAAATTGCTGTACTGGGTGTTGGTGTGTGGCAGCAAACACAGGGTGATGATTGAAGGAGCTGCAATGCAAGTTAAGAAAGCAAGTTCACACAAGTTGAAAGCTTGACACAATTGAGGACAAGAAGCTCACTTGACTGCTTTTATCACTGTATATGTTGCTTATACTATCTTCAGATCCAGTTTCTTATGGACATTTACAGGAAAAATAAAGATATACAATAGAATCTTTGAAAACCCATACATAAACAAAGAGTAACAAACAGCCAAGGTGCAAAAGAAGACAAACTGTGCAAATAAAAAAAATAATACTGAGAACATGAGTTGTAAAGAGTCCATCAAAAAGAATCTGTAGGTTGTAGAATCAATTCATTGTTGAGATGAGTGAAATTATCCACTCTGGTTCAGGAGGATGGTTGTAGGATGATAACTGTTCTTGAACCTGGTGGTGTGGGACCTAAGGCTCCTTTACTTACTACCTGATGGTAGTTGTGATAAGAGAGCATGGCCTGTATGGTGAAAGTCCTTGATGATGAATACTGCTTTCTTGATGGTACTTATAAATGTACTCAATAAGAAATATTCAGTGGACTTGTACTTAGCCACACGATCATAAGTATAAAGCAAGTAGAGCAGGGGGCTCCGCACACAGCCTGGTAGTGCAGCTGTGTTGATGGTGATTGTGGAGATTGATGGTGATTGTTGTTGCCAATCCAAACTGACTGGGGTCTACAAGGTGAAACGTGTACACTGATGACATTCAGCTTCAACTCATTCCCTCTTTCTTCCTCTCTCTCTCTCCTTCTCCTCTCCCCCTCTCTTTCCTTCTCTCTCCCTTCCTCTTTCTCCCTCTACCTCCTCATCTCCCTGCCTTGTTCTTCCTCCTCCTATTTTGCACTCACTCTCCCTCTTCCACATTCATTAGCCATCAGTTGGTTAGCAACTTGAGTCTCATTTTTCAGCCCCAAGTTGAGCATTGGACCTTGAAGTTTGTGCCATCACTAATACTACCTTTTACTTCTCCATAGCACTGCCTTTGCCTGAGCTTATCCAAAACTAAAAACAAAAAAAAATGATGTAAGGGTTTCAAGGAAAAGCTTGAAACTTTATTCAAACTTCTTTTTTTAGTTCTGGGTTTAAGTATTCCAGCTCGCTCCCTTGTTCATCCAGACTCTGCTGCTAGCATTATTTTTTCTCCAAGTGCCATTCACCTTGCTCATTTTGATTATAAGACAATAAGACATAGGAGCAGACTGAGTCCATTCGGCCCATTGAGTCTGCTCCATGGCTGATTTATTATCCCTCTCAACCCCATTCACCTGATAACACCATAAGAGTCATTTGACGAGGTATCCACTTATCTAATCCCTTCTTAGCCTCTTCCCTATTTCTGAAATCTCCAGCCCTACAACCCTGCAGGCTCTTTGATTCTCTAGTTTTGGCTCCTTAAGTATTTAACCACTCTACAATATGGTTGCTAAGGTCCTGTGCCTGATTTCCTTCCCTCAATCTCCTCTGCCCTCTCTCCTTTAATAAGGACAATCCTCAAAACAAACCTTTCTATCCAAGGTCATAACCATCTGCTGTAATAGTTCTTTCTGGGGATTTCCATTACTATTTTGCTTGATTATATTCCTGTAAAATAACCTGAGACATTCTTCATCTACTATATGTATTACAGACACAATATAGATTACTTTCTTGTTTTGGGCTTTGCTATGTTCAGCTACTATTCCTGAATAGTAGTTAAACATAAATTGTGCACACTTTTTCCATTAATGTCCCCAAGAGTCTACAAACCGTAACAGTGAAGACAAACCACTTCAGAGTCCTTTGCAAAGCATATTGAACAAAATTATATCTTGACATCAAATGAGACAGGAATGGCTAATGAGATCATGATCAATGGAAGATTAAAACTGTCTTCTGCATGGAACTATATTTAAGAGATAAGAACAAAAGACCTGACATATTAACTCCTTTTCTCAGGCCACAGCTGTTGCCTAACCTGCTAAGAGGTTCTGGTATTTTCTGTTTTAATTAATTTAATTCTGTTTTAATTTTTTTAGCATCTGCAATTTTAATTGATTTTCAATTACATACAAAACCAAATTTCAATCAAATGCTAATTATATTTAATTTTATTTACTTCAAAAATACCAAAAACATGTAAATTAACAATTTTAAAATTTTCATTTACTTTGGGAGAACTTTTCCAGGCACCCCTGTCCCAATTCCAAGTCAGGGGAACAGCAACACAATGTACTGAATAGTTTTCCAAATACCTCTTTCAAAGTGACAATGACTATTCAAAATACTTCAGGAAATTAACTAATATTACAGTGAAATGCATATTAGCGAGATATTAAATTCTTCAAATGAGTGTCATGAAATCAAGTTATTTCTTGATGCTCTCTGCACTCCCAACAATTTTCAGAATGGTTCTGCTGATCTGTGATAATCCCTACTGATACAACTCCAGTTGCAAGGTTGTAATCAATTCCCTACATATCATCCAGTCCTTTAAACTCCAGTTTATTGAAAAGGACAGATGCTTTGGAACTGACTACAGCATGAATAGACAATCTTTTGTTCTGCCTGTCTGACACAAAGCCTCTTGGTTCTGGTCTCCTACATTTTTCAAACTCACCTCAGGTTCAGGAAAGATCATTTGTCATTACAGGGTGGTTTGCTATGAGAGTGACATAATACAGTGGGAGTGGGAAATCTGTCAACGCCCAATGACAGGAAATGTATGAGGCCATTAGCTTCCTTTGAAAAGAATGAGTTAGAAACAGAGTCTGTCCCTTTGAGTTAAACCATTATGCCTTTGACATTAAATTCTGTTTAACTTATAACAGTGCAACACAATTGGAGCTATGCAGAACATTGGCTTTTCTGATAGTTGATTGCTGATAGTTGGCACTGTAAAGTGTTACACTAACTGCTGTGCAACCATGCCACTTTTTTTGTGTTTGTGGCCCATGACTACAGTTTCAAAGATCTAAAGTGAAGGGTGCCATAGCCAAGATAACTCTGAAGGAGGAAAATCCCAATGCTTTTGCATGTCCCCAGTATGTTAAATCGAGTTGTTCTGTTAAGAAGAACTGTGCCCTGTGCATTCAGTTGTTCAAGAAATGTTGTGAGAGCATCTGAAAAGTCATAACAATGCTGTTTCCAGCAGTCAATTATTCATTATCATTGAAGAAGTTTTGTGTTTACAGCAGCTACATGCTGAAGGGGGGTATTAATGCTTTATTCCTGTTCTGGATTCACTGATAAGGGGAAACATCCTTATAACATCTGCGCTGTCAAACCTTCACAGAGTCTTTTAAATTACAGAAAGTATTGTCCAAGTCCCCTTAATCTTTCCTCATAACGTAATTCCTTTCCACCTGGAACTGTCATGGTAAGAAAGATTTAGTATGTGAGAGAGAGTGCGCAGGTGAGTGTGTGCACATGAGATAAAGAGAGAGAGAGAAAGCGAGACTAAAAATCTTGTTCCAAATAATATTTGGGAAAATCCTTATTATTCCTTTTTTTCTTTGCATAATTTGTTCAATTTTGTAATTCATAGATTTTTTTATCTTTGTACTGTTCTGCTGCCGCAAAACAACAAATTTCATATCACATCTCAATGATAATAATTCGGATTCTGAAATTATTTTAAGCTGGAGGGTGACATTTTTGGATGGAAACAAGGGACGGAGAGAGAGAAAGGAGAACTGAGACAGTCAGAGTATATATGGCTAACCGATTGAATAATAAGTTGAAGAAGCAATGAGAGGAGAGTGGGGGCACTGTGAGAAGAGAACGGAGAGTGAATGAGATATCGGTGCTGATGAAGAGTCAGGCTGTGGAAGGATTTGACCTGAACGATGAGGTCTTCATACTTATTGCATAGTAGCATTGCAGTTAGTGCAACACTTTACAGCACTAGTGACCCATGTTCAATTGCACTGCTGTCTGTAAGGTGTTTGCACATTCTCCTCATCAACACATGGATTTCCTCTAGGTGCTCCAGTTTCCTCCCCCATTCCAAAGACGCAAAGACTTAGGGTTAGTGAATTATTGGCATGCTATGTTGGTGCTGGAAGCATGGCGACACTTGCAGGCTGCCCCCAGCAGATCCTCAGATCTTGTTGGTCATTGACGCAAACAATATGTTTCAACATACATTTGACAAATAAAGCTAATTTTTATTGGGGAACAGGTATCTAATATAGGGTGGCAATAATGTGGGAGATGGACAATAGAGAGTGCAGCAAGGGGACCTGGAATAAACTTTGAGAGCAAGATTAGAACCAATCAATAAAATGGTCATATAGCTTTCTTATATGAAGATTCAGTGATCATCTTTTGCTGATGATGAGGCAAAGTTCTAAATTTTTCCACTTTAACTATCTTTTGTAAATTTTCATGCCAGTACACGGTACTGTCGTGATTTCCTGTTAATTGGAGGTTTCCCATCCCTGCTGTTGTCTGAACAAGTTTACATTGCGTTCATCGGTGTTGACTGTGTGCTTAGACATTCTTCATTATGCAGTATACACTCAGTAGCTACTTTATTATCTACCTCCTGTACCTAATAAAGTGGCCACTGTGTGTATGTTCTTGGTCTTCTGCTGTTGTAGCCCATCACTTCAAGGTTCGACATGTTGTGGGTTCAAAATGCTCTTCTGCACACTACTGTAGTAATGTATGGTTATTTGAATACTGTCATCTTCCTTCAGTTTGAACCATTCTTCTCTGACATCTCTCATTAACAAGGCATGTTCGCTGCCAGAATGGCTGCTCACTGGATTTTTTTTTGTTTTTCACACCATTCTCTGTAAACTCTAGAGACTGTTGTGTGTGAAAATCCCAGGAGATCAGCAGTTTCTGAGATACTCAAGCCACCCCATCTGGCACCAACAAACATTCCATGGTCAAAGTCACTTAGATCACATTTCTTCTCTATTCTGATGTTTGGTCTGAACAACAACTGAACCTCTTGACCATGTTTGCATACTTTTATGCATTGAATTGCTGCCACATGATTGGCTGATTAGATATTTGCATTAACGAGCAGGTATACCTAATAAAGTGGTCACTGAGTGTATAGTTTGAGTAATTTTGAACAGGAAGTTACAAGGTCAGGCATTTTCCTCAAATGTTCTTGGAGATCTGCATTTGTTTCACTTCTGGCTGCTAATGTTGTCCAAATACTGGAGTAGTCTCTCTTCAGTCTGTTCTGGTCACTGAGATTTGCTGCTCAGGGTTAAGTGTACTGAGAAGTTGAATAAATGTTTCAAAAGAATGGGGATTCTGCAATAAATATCAAAGTCACTGCTTCCTACCTCTTCAAATGTCCTGGGTCACACCTGCCATCTCCGGTCAACTGCAGGTAGCAAGTTCAAAT
The DNA here is from genome assembly GCF_048418815.1 of Hemitrygon akajei. Classification (NCBI taxonomy): domain Eukaryota; kingdom Metazoa; phylum Chordata; class Chondrichthyes; order Myliobatiformes; family Dasyatidae; genus Hemitrygon; species Hemitrygon akajei. The sequence goes on along the minus strand of NC_133149.1, from coordinate 46,340,432 downwards.
CCCAACCCAGAACACCTGAGCAGAAATTTCTAAGCTGGGAATCCAGCATGGTACAGTGCAAGATATGCTTCTGTTAAGATAGTAAACTGAACCCAGTCTATCCTCCCTGATGCCGGTCAAATTTGCCATAGTAATGTTCAGAGATTAGCTTTGTTTGTCACATGTACATCGAAACGTCCAGTGAAATGTGTTGTTTGTGTTAAATCAAATCAGCGAGAATCATGCTGAGCAGCCTACAGGTGTCACCACACTTCTGGTGCCAACATAGCATTTCACAGCTCACTAACTCTAACCGGTACATCTTTGGAATGTGGGAGGAAACCGGAGCACCCACAGGAAACCAGCATGGTCACAGGAAGAACACACAAACTCTTTACAGACAGTGGCGGGAATCAAAACCTGATCTTATAGCTGGTGCTGTAAAGCAGTGCACTAACCACAACACTACTGTGCCATCCAGTGAATTGATGAATTAAGGGATAGTAATTCAACAAAGAGGCATTAGTTATAAAATTAGCATGTAAGTCAGAATAACTGTTGCTTGCAGTAGGAGTTGTCAGAGATCAATTCTTTACACTGTTGTCATAAATTAGCAAACACCAGATTAGATATTGTTTGACATACCCCATACCAGCGTTAATGGGCAACCTTAATGGTGTCAGAAAGCACACACAGTATTCAATACTTTAAGTATGATTAGTTACTCACCAAGGGAGAATTTCCTGGTCATTGTTTTTTAACAGGCATTTGGGAACCTACTCCATTAATAATGAGCCAGGAAATCAATGTGGAAAAGTTATTGGCTGGAACAGAGTAATGGTGAATCCCAATTGGCTGTTTGCTCTGGGTGTGATGTTCAGTCACTGCCAACAGAATGTCTCATCAGAGGGCGGAAACTGCACAGCAGCCTAGGAATTGGCTTCAGTTTTGTACCATTTTCATATTCCTAACTTGAGATCCTGTGTTTGTATGTTTTATTTCTATTTTTGTGCCTCTGTTTGAAGATGTTCTGTGCAGAATGATATTGAGTTGACAACTTTACAGGAAGTATTTCACATAAAATGCTTCAGTATTTAGCATAAAACCCGTGGGACATTATCGTTTTAAGTGCATATTTGGTTCCATTGGCATCTATCCATAAGACCATCAGACATAGGAGCAGAATTAGGCCATTCAGCCCATTGAGTCTGCTCCACTATTCCATCATGACATTATCCCTCTCAACTCCATCCCTTGACTTCTCCCTTTAACTTTGATGCCCTTACTAATTAAGAACCTCCACTTTAGATATACCTATGACTTGGCCTCCACAGCTGTCTGTGGCAATGAATTCCACGGATTCACCACCCTCTGTTTAAAGAAATTCCTCCTCATCTGTGCTCTAAAGGGGCGTCCTTCTATTCTGAGGCTGAGTCCTCTGATCCCAGATTCCCCCAATATTGGAAAATCCTCTCCACTTTCACTCTGTCTAGGCCTTTCAATATTTGATAGGTTTCAATGATATTCCCTCCATCATTCTCCTAAATTCCAGTGAGTACAGCCCCAGAAGTCTTCAAACACTCCTCATACTTTAACTCTTTTATTCTCAGCATCATCCTTGAGAACCTTCTCTGGATCCTCTCCAATGCCAGAGCATCCTGCTTATACATTTTCTCTGTGACCACATGGATTTCCCTGGGTGCTCTGATTTCTACCCATGTAGCAAAGACATGGCTTGGTAGTGTTTGATTATAGAGATGATATTGCCAAAAAAGATTCTGCAGAAATCAAAGATGAGGAGTAAATATTATGGTTACATCCGTTTTAAGAGATGTTCATCTTAATGCAGGTCAGCCAAAGTCAAGCAAGGCAAGTAAAGAAATAACAAGAAATAAAGATTACCTTTATTTGTCACCTGTACATCAAAACATTGAAGCATACAGTAAAATGCATCATTTTAACACAGTCTGAGCATGCACTAGGGCAGCCCTTAGCCAACAACAAAGGATTGTGGTCCTTATGTTCTCCCTTTATACTACAATTTAGACTAAGCTGGTTAAATATGGGAGTCTTCTCTGATAGGAACCGTCTGAACAGCAAGAACAGTGTTGATTTACGTTGCCATGACATCTCAGACTTACAGACAAAAATTTAATAAGCTATCAAAAATTACAAAGAGCTGATTATACAAACATATAATCAAGAGTAAAGAAGGTTAAATTTCAAAAAATAACAATTCAAATAGCAACTTAGACCTTAATCCCTTAATCCAACAGTAGTTTAATGTGCCTGTGTAAATTGGCGCGAGGAATAGAATCTGGGAGGCGTTTAATGAAAATGGGTCAGCACAGGCTTGCTGGATTGAAGGGCCTTTTTCTGTGCTGTATTACTCGGTGACTCCAATGAGTTTAGCTCATTCTCCTCTTGTCCTCTACCACTGCTATTCTGTAATGATCAAGTTTAAGTCTAAATCCATTCAAATGGTAATCCAGCCTTTCGGATTGATCAATCACAGTTGTGATGGGAGATTTTAACTTTCCTCATATTGTTTGGCATCTCCTTAGCACAAGGGATTTAGATGGGGTGGAGTTTGTTAGGTGTGTTCAGGAAGGTTTCTAGACACAGTATGTAGATAAGCCTACAAGAGGAGAGGCTGTCCTTGATCTGGTATTGGGAAATGAACCTGGTCAAGTGTCAAATCTCTCAGTGGGAGAGTATTTTGGAGGTATTAATCACAACTCTATCTCTTTCACCATAGTGCTGGAGAAGGATAGGAGCAGACAATTTGGGAAAACATTTAATTGGGGTAGGGGGAAATATGATGCTAATAGGCAGAAACTTGGGAGCATTAATTGGGAGCAGATGTTCTCAGGGAAATGCATGGCAGAAATGTGGCAAATGTTCAGGGAACACCTGCATGACATTCTGCATAGGTATGTTCCATTGAGGCTGGGAAAGAATAGTAGGGTAAAAGAACCATGGTGTACAAAGGATGTTGAAAATCTAGTTAAGAAGAAAAGAAAAGCTTATGAAAGGTTCAAGAAACTAGGTACTGTTAGAGCTCTAGAAAATTATAAGGCTAGCAGGAAGGAGCTTAAGAATGAAATTAGGAGAGCTAGAAGGGGCCATAAGAAGGCCTTGATGAGCAGGATTCAGGAAAACACCAAGGCATTCTGCAAGTATGTGAAGAGCAAGAGGATGAGCCGTGTGAGAATAGGACCAATCAGGTGCGATCGTGGAAACGTGTGCATGGAGTCGGTGGAGTTAGCGGAGGTACTTAATGAATACTTTGCTTCAGTACTCACCAGTGAAAAGAACGTTGACAATTGTGGGGATGACATACAGTGGACTAAAACGTTTGAGCATATAGGTATTAAGAAAGAGGATGTGCTGGAGCTTTTGAAAAACATTAAGTTAGATAAGTCGCCGGGACTGAATGAGGTATACCCCAGACTACTGTGGGTAGTGAGGGAGGAGCCTCTGATTGCCCAGAGTTACTGATACAAATTCTTTAAATCTATGCCTGGTCTTTGTCGTCCTATTATATGTCCTGAAAATAAAACAAAGATAAAATTGGATTAGCTTTATTTGTCACATGTACATCAAAACGTAGAGTGAAATTTGTCGTTTGTGTTGAGGTAGCCCACAAGTGTTGCCATGCTTGTGGTGCCAACCCTATCCCATATGTCTTTGGACTGTGGGAGGAAACCCATGCCATCATGGAGAGAACAGACCAACTCCCCACAGGCAGCAGCAGGAATCGAGTCCCAAACTTCATAATCTATAAAGCGTTACAGCAACTGCTACACTGCCATGCCCATTCTGTTACAATATTTAGCATGCTTCTATTTGCAAAATAGTAAGATAAGGATTCAAGGGCTTGCCTAAGAATAGTAAATGTAAACTGTGCCTTTAATACAAAATACTTGGGAGCAAGTTGAAGTTTAACCAGAGGCACCTTAGTGCCTTATCTTCTTTGTCATAGAAAGAAGGTGGAACAGCATTTTACACTGGAGTTATTACTCTGTGGTCACTTTGATCTCAGCAAGTCTTTGATCAACAGATTGTTAAAGAGATAAACTGCTGTGAAATTCTAGTGATGACATTTTTCACCATGTCTCGTGTTCTGAGGTTGATTGAGTTTGAAAGCAGTACACTTATCAAAAGGTTTTCAAATGCTACAAAATTCATGAGGTGTTGATCAGCCTTACTGGTTGGGATAAGTAATTATTTTTGAGTCTGGTGGTTCTGGCATGGATGCTACGTAGCCTCTTCACTGATGAGAGTGGGACAAACAGTCCATGAGCAGGGTGGGTGGACTTCATGATGTTACTGGCCCTCTTCCAGCACCTTTCTGTATATATGTTCTTGATAGTGGGTAGGCTGGTGCTGACGATGCATTGACCAGTTTTGATTACTTGTTGTAGAGACTCTATAAAATACTGTTTATGCAGGGCAGGGAACAGGCATCAACTTAAACTGACCTGCATCACAAATAGAGTCATAAAACACTACAGTATTAAAGCAGGCTCTTTGGCTCATTTTGTCCATGTCAAACTGTTATTCTGCATAGCCCCATTGATCTGCACCAGGACCATAGCCCTCCCATCTTGTACCTGTCCAATCAAACCTGCATCTACCACTTACACTGGCTGCTCAGTCTACACTCTCACCACCTTCTGAGTGAAGAAGTTTCCCCTCGGGTTCCCCTTAAACATTTCACCTTTCACCTATAGCCTATGCCCTCTAGTTCTAGTCTCACCCAACCGCAATGGAAAAAACCTACTTGCATTGACCCTATCTATACCCCTCATAATTTTGTATATGTCCATCAAATCTCCCCTCAATCTCCTACACTCGAGGGCTTTGATCTGACTGTAATTTATTTCCCAACTCATGTTAATAATCCAGTTTTTCCTGACCCATTTGTTGCATTAGTATGGTGTCTGGACTTGGTGTCTTGTCAGCTTGAGTGAGGGTAAATGGCAGCAGTCTCAAAGTTGAGTCATTTGAAGGAAGAAGAAAGCAAGACCACTGTGCATGGTGAAATTTCTTTAAAATAAACGCAAAATGCTGGAGGAACTCAGCAGTTCATGCAGCATCTATGTAAATGAATAAACTATTTTACAAGGATGTTGCCTGGATTGGGGAGCATGCCTTATGAAAATAGGTTGAGTGAACTCGGCCTTTTCTCCTTGGAGCGACGGGGGATAAGAGGTGACCTGATAGAGGTATATAAGATGATGAGAGGCATTGATTGTGTGGATAGTCAGAGGCTTTTTCCCAGGGCTGAAATGGTTGCCACAAGAGGACACAGGTTTAAGGTGCTGGGGAGTAGGTACAGAGGAGATGTTGGGTGAGTTTTTTTACTCAGAGAGTGGTGAGTATGTGGAATGGGCTGCCGGCAACAGTGGTGGAGGCGGATACGATAGGGTCTTTTAAGAGGCTTTTAGATAGGTACATGGAGCTTAGTAAAATAGAGGGCTATAGGTAAGCCTAGTATTTTCTACGGTAGGGACATGTTCGGCACAACTATGTGGGCCAAAGGGCCTGTATTGTGCTTTAGGTTTTCTATATTTCTCTGGACGTTTCAGGCTGAGACCCTTTTACAAGACTAAGAAAGAAGGGGGTAGTTGACTTCTCCCTCCTTCCTTTCCGGTGCTGATAAAGAGTCTCAGCCTGAAATATCGACTGTCCTTTCCTTTCCATACGTGATACCTGATGTACTGAGTTTGTCCAGCATTTTGTGTATGTTGCTCAAGATTTCCAGCATCTGCAGAATCTCTCATGTTTATTCCTTAAAACAAGTCTCTGGTAATTCAGTGAAGTGACATCTGAAGATCAACTGAATTCTATCAAGGAACAATATGGAACACCGTCTTCCAGAGAGGCCAGAACAAAAAGATAGAGTCACGTTAGGAGTGGTGAAGAGCAAAATGTGAAGATTAAAGAGGTATCATTGCAGCAGAATTGTCATTTCTCTACACTTAAAGTCTCCACATTCTTATTTTAAAGGATTTTGGTATTTGTGTGGTTGTAGCCTATTAGGCACAGCACAGAGTTGTTAGTAGCACTTTCTGGCTTGAGGTCAGGAATGAGTAGTGTTGGATATGGACAAGCTCCACTTCAGGTTATCACCAGCAGTAAGGTTGTGACTCCATTCCTACAGCAGGTGTTAGTTCCAACTAAAACCATTGGTGAGATGAGCTTTATTTGTTACACGTATATTGAAACGTCGAAACGTACAGTGAAATGTGTCATTTTGCGTCAGCAACCAACACAGCCCGATGGTGTGCTGGTGGCAGTTCTTTAAAAGTCACCATGCATTCAGTGCCAACAGAGCATGCCCACAACTCACTATCCCTAACCATTACATTGAATGTACAAACTCCTTACAGACAGTGGCAGGAATTGAACCCTGGCCACGATTGCCGGCACTGTAATGTATAGCGCTAATAGCTACGCTACCGTGCCTGAAACCATTAGTGAGATTAGCTTTATTTGTCACACGTATATTGAAACATACAGTAAAATGAGTTGTTTTGTGTCAACAACCAACACCGTCTGAGGATGTACTGGGGGCAGCCCGCAAGGGTTGCTATGCTTCCAGCGCCAACACAGCATGGCCACAACTCACTAACACTCATTACATTGTATGTCAAAGCCCTTACGGAAGTCAGTGGGCATTGAATCCTGATTTTGATCGCTGGCACTACACAGTGTTATGTTAACTGCTATGCTACTGTGCCATTCTGTAATCTACTGGAAAAGGGAATGTAAAATGTCTGGCAATCTAAACAAGGGGCATCCTTCAGTTTGTGGTAGAAGCTGGCACAACATACCTTCTGCCTTTTCTTATGCAATAGCTGTCACTAGAGTTTGAACTGCTCTGTATTTGTAAATGAAACTATCTGTTTAAGTTGGACTGGAATTTGAAGTGTAGGGATCTGCATGTCAAAAGCCAAATATTTCTTTAGAATCTTTTCCTTTCTCTGGAATGGATTTTAATCAGAAACTTACAAGTTGCAGTGTGGTGTACTGACTTGGGTGATCCAAATATGATAATCAGTAGCAGCTGTTGCATTGGAGTGTAGAACTGTTCTTTTTCTTGTATTTTTTATAGTTTAACTTCCTGTGCTTGCTTGTATTTTAATATAATCTATATACGTATAACTGTTCAGTGAAATTTACAGTAATTGTCGTATAGCTACTTCTGTATTTTTCTAGAAGCTTCTTAATATTTCTGTGCAACACTCACAAAATGCTGGAGGAACTCAGCAGGTCAAGCAGCAGCTATGGAAATGAATAAACAGTCAATGTTTTGGGCCAAGACCCTTCTTCAGGACTGGAGTTTATCAGTAGCAGATGTCACTCCACTTGAATCTGTCTATTCCGTAGGTTAATTGTTATCACTGGAATTTTGTTATCTTTTTAGTCAGAGCTAGTTTTGTATAATACGACCACAACTTATTTGCCTTTTTTCTTTTTTCTTCCTTCTTTCTTGGTTCTTATAACACTTACTAAAATGGTCATAAGCAACAAGTTTTATGCCTCAGTTCTTGACTTCTGAAGAACCTCTGGATCACAGTGCAGGTTTCTCAGGAATGTACTGGTGTTTGATCTGTCTTACCTGTTTTTGTTGCTGTATCTACCCAGGTGACCACCGACTGGGACATGCAGGAGGGCACTGGCTGCACAGATGGACACACTGGGACTTCTGCTGCTGCCCCACTGGCAGCGGGAATGATTGCATTAATGCTCCAGGTTCGCCCATGTCTCACGTGGCGGGATGTCCAGCACATCATTGTCTTCACTGCTACACGGGTAAGGATAGAGCATAATTGGCATTTTCACATGGTATTTACAGCTCATGCAGCTAATCAGCCCAAAAGACTCATACTGGTGTTCATACTCAGCTTCAGTCTCTACCACCAAACTCAATGATAGCACGGTAGCGTAGTGGTTAACATAATGCTTTACAGCACCATTGATCAGTGATCAGGATTCAATTCCCACACCTGTCTGTAAGGAGTTTGTATGTTCTTCCCGTGACCATGCGGGTTTCCTCCCATATTCCAAAAGGCGTATGGATTAGAATTAATAAGTTGTGCGCATGCTATGTTGGTGTCAGAAGCATGGTCACACTTGTGGGCTTTTCCCAGCACACCCTCGGACTGTATTAGCCATTGATGCAAATGACGCATTTCACTGTATGTTTCAATGTACATGTGACAAACAAAGCTTATCTTTAAGGCCAACTCCCCTAGTACAATGAAGTGGACTCTGGTCCTCGTTATGGCCTTGTACCTTATTGACTGCCTCCTCTGTGGCTGTCACACTTCATTTTGCATTGTTATTGCTTTTACTGCATTACTTCACCAGTGACTCAGGTTCTATTCCCACTGCTGTCTGTAAGGAGTTTACACATTCTCCCTGTAACAGTGTGGGTTTCTTCCAGGTGCTCCAGTTTCCTCCCACATTCCAAAGGCGTATGGGTTAGTAGGTTAATTGGTCACATGGGTGTATTTGGTCTGCGCAGGCTTATTGGGCAGGAAAAACCCTGTTACTTTGCTGTACCTCTAAATAAAAAAACTGTCTTGGTCCTATTAAGAAAATGCAACTTTTCCTCTAAGTGTGCCCCACAAAACATTTTCATAACATTAAAGACCTCCATCAAACTAATCCTTTTCTTCCTGAGGAACAGAAACCAACCCTGCCCGGTATATTTTGGTAAGCAATACCACTCAGTTCTGATGTCATTCAAGGAAATCCATTCTGCACATCTGGCTTTAAGACAGATGTTCATGCTTTTATTTCTCTTATTTCATCATGGCTAATCCAATTTCCCTTTCAGCCCCAATCTCCTACCTTCCTCTTGTATCCCTTCATGTTCTCACCAATCAAGAATCTATCAATCTCTACCTTAAATATGCATAAAGACTTGGCCTCCACAGCTACCAATGGTAAAGAATTCCACAGATTCACCACTCTCTGGCTAAACAAATTCCCCCTCATCTCCGCTCTGAAAGGACACCTCTCTATTCTGATGCTGTGTCCTCTGGTCTTAGACTCTCCCACCATAGGAAACATCTTCTCCACATTCACTTTATCAAGGCCTTTCACCATTTGATAGGTTTCAATGAGGCAACCCTTCATTGTTCTGAATTCCAGTGCATACAGGCCCAGAGCCAACAAACACTCTTCATATGACAAGCCATTCAATCCTGGAATCATTCTAGTGAATTTCCTTTGAACCCTCTCTGATGTCAGCACATCCTTTCTAAGATAAGGTGCCCAAAACTGTTCACGATACTCCAACTGAGGCCTCACTAGTGCTTTGTTAAGTCTCAACATTACATCCTTGCTTATATATTCTAGTCCTCTTGAAATGAATGATAACATCGCAGTTGCGTTTCTCACCACAGACTCAACCTGCAAATTATCTGTTAGGAACCCTGCACAAGGACACCCAACACACGCAAAATGCTGGTGGAAAGCAGCAGGCCAGGCAGCATCTACAGGAAGAAGTACAGTCGACGTTTCAGGCTGAGACCCTTCGTCAGGACTAATTGAAAGAAGAGATAGTAAGAGATTTGAAAATGGGAGGAGGAGATCCGAAAAGGACACCCAAGTCCCTTTGTGCCTCAGCTTTTTGTATTTTCTCTCCATTTAGAAAATAGTTAACCCTTTCATTTCTTCTACCAAATGCATGCCCATACACTTCCCAACACTGTATTCCATCTGCCAATTCTTTGCCCATTGTCCTAATCTGTCTAAGTCTTTCTGTAGGCTCTCTACTTCCTCAAAGATATCTGCCCCTCCATCTATCTTCATATCATCTGCAAACTTTGCAACAAAGCCATCAATTCCATCATCCAAATCATTAGCATATAACGTAAAAGGAATCGGTCACAGCACAGACCCCTGTGGAACATCACTAGTCACCGGCAGCCAACCAGAAAAGGCTCCCTTTATTCCCAGTCTTTGCCTTCTGCCTATCAGCCACTGCTTTTTCAATGTCAGAATCTTTCTTCTAATACCATGGCTTCATTGCTTGTTAATCAACCTCATGTGTGGCACCTTGTCAAAGGCCTTCTGAAAATCCAAATACACATAAACTGATTCTCCACCATCTATCCTGCTTGTTACTTCTTCAAAGAATCAATGAGGAAACCATGCTGACTACGGCCTATTTTATCATGTGCTTCTAAGTACCCCAAAACCACATCCTAAACAATCGACTCCAACACCTTCCCAGACTCTGAGGTCAGATTAAGTGGCCTATAATTCCCTTTCTTCTGCCTCTCCTTTCATGTAGAGTGGAGTGACATTTGCAATTTTCCAGTCTTCCGGAACCATTCCAAAATCTAGTGATTCTTGAAAGATCATTACTAATGCCTCCACAATCTCTTCAGCCTCCTCCCTCAGAGCCCTGGGGTGTACACTATCTGGTCCAGGTGACTTATCTACTTTCAGACCTTCCAGTTTCCCAGGAACTTTCTCTAGTAATGGTAACTTCACATACTTCATGACGCCTGACAGCTGGAGCTTCCATCATAGTATCTTCCACATCGAAGACTGATGCAAAATACTTATTCAGTTCATCCGCCATTTTGTTGTTCCCCCACCATTCTGTGAACGGAAACACTGCAGATTCAGAGCTCCACTGGTTCTTAAAGAGCACTGCACTGAAACAGGTTAAATAAGGGACTTGAGCATCCGTGTTTTTTGGTATCCACAAGGGGTCCCAGAACCAATCCCTCCACTATTACACCACTATCCTCTTCCCCTCTCCCCTCCCTCTCTCCCTCCCCTCCCAATCTCTTTCCCCCTTCCCTTTCCCTCTCCTTCACTCTACCCTCTCTCTCTTCAATGACTCTTTCTCCCGCTGTATTTCTCCCCTGTATTTCTCTCCCTCCCTCTATCCTCTTCCTCTATTTCTCTTTCTCTTTCACTTCCTTTTGCTGTCTCTCTTCCTCTCTTCAATTTCTCCCTCTCTCTCTTCTCTTGCTATACGCTCCCTTTACCATTTTGTCTTTCTTCCTCTTCATTGTATTTTGTTTCTAAAGAATTTTATTACAGCCTTGTGTCACACACCCTCCATTTCTCTGTACTACAAATCATTCTTCACCACAACTCTCTCACAAAGACTTTTTCAGGGAAACTCCCCACTGTATAATATTCTACATCTTTTAAACCATGATTTAAGGACTTTTTTTCTTTGAATTTGAATTTGAACTTGTCCTTGAATTTGTTCAGGAGTACAAAATTACGCAGCATTTACTGGAAGTTACAGATTAAAAAAAGTAAAGGAAACATAATTCAGGGATTTTTTTTTTTGAGGAAATGCCATTATCCAGAGCTGTGGTCAGAAGTTTCCTTCATAGGTTTTATTGCCTGTACCTAGGATCATGCAGCATGGAGACTTGGAAAGTACAGAGCAGTGGAAACTTGTTCAGTTTTTCTGTCATAGACTGTCTGATCAGTGAAAAGAAAGATTTTAAAAGGGAAAAGCTCATCTCTAATAAGTAGATTAGACTCTTTGTGTTCGAGAGTATTCATCACCAGTTTCTACTCACCCCCACATATTTGATTCAGTTGATGTCATAGGAACCACATGTTGGGAATTCTATCTCCCCAGTGACTGATAACTACTGCACATTTAATGCCATAACCAGATATCTCCAAGATCTTCATGTCACAGCTTTTTCAACCCTGGAGTGTTTAACAACCACTCAACTACACTTTGAAATGATGTCACTGTTGGAGTCTGTGAGTTTTATTATTTTATTACAGCACAGGAGTCCAATCAGCCCATTGAGTCTAAACTGGCTCTCACTGCAATCCCATCAATCCACTTACTCCACCTACTTCTCCAGTAACTTATTCCCTCTCACATACAATTCAACTCTCTACCCACTTATGCTGAGGGTAATGTAAAGTGTACAATTAACTTATCAACATAAAAAAGAATTTGTGAGGAAACCAGAACACCCCAGTTGGTGGTGAATCTCAGAGTCATGGGGAAAGTGTGTAATCTCTACAAAGGCAGCATCTAAACTCGATTAATTCTGGGTTGCTGGGGCTCTGAGACCAGCTGTACTACTTGCTGCATATCACGGTGCCACCTACATCTATTGTTGAGTTTGACATTAGGGATTCTGCAGATACTGGAAATCGAGAGTAACACACAACAAAATGTTAGAGGAACTCAGCAGTCGGGTAGCATCTGTGGAAATGAATAAACAGCTAATGTTTCAAGCCAAGACCCTTCTTCAGGACTGGAAAAGCGGGGTGCAAATTCACCTGCCAGCTTGTATTCCTCTCCCTCCCCAACCATCTTATTGTTGAGTTTTTCACTTACATGAAATGGGCATCACTGAAATGCTGGGGCTATTAAAGATTTTAAAGACCAGCTTTGTGAACTTGACTCTTGGGAATGCAGGTATGGCACCTTGAAGACAAAGGTCAGCCATGGCTGGGGTAACACTCACTGGGGTGGACTTTAAGCTAGGTTAAAGAGTGGAGGTTCGAGAGTAAAAAAACGAACCTGTGTTCAGCCCCACCTCTTGGTGCCAGCCAAGACCTCCCACCTGAGCCCATCCCTCTGCCTGTATTTGACCCATCTCCCTCTCTTTTGGCTACTACCATTGAGCAGGAGCTACAGGATTCTTGGGTCCCACACCATCAGGTTCAGGAGCAGCCATTGCCCTGCAGCCATCGGGCTGCTGGACAGGCTTCACTCGCCTCAGTGATGAACAAACCATGCAGCCTGTGGACTCTGCAGCTCACGCTCTGTGTAAAACGAACATGTGTTCAGTGATGTGAAACAGGAGCTAAATGTTGTCCAGGGCAGGGTTCAGGAGCAGCCATCGGGCTGCTGGACAGGCTTCACTCGCCTCAGTGATGAACAAACCATGCAGCCTGTGGACTCTGCAGCTCACGCTCTGTGTAAAACGAACATGTGTTCAGTGATGTGAAACAGGAGCTAAATGTTGTCCAGGGCAGGGTTCAGGAGCAGCCATCGGGCTGCTGGACAGGCTTCACTCGCCTCAGTGATGAACAGACCGTTCAGCCTGTGGACTCTGCAGCTCACGCTCTGTGTATTATTTGTTTACTGTTTTAACAATTTGCACGATTTGTCCTCTTTTGTACATTGGATGTCTGTCAGCCTTTGTTGTGTGTGGCTTTTCGTGGGTTCTGTTGTGTTTCTATATTTTCCTGTGGCTGCCTGCAAGAAGATGAATCTCAAGGTTGTATTTGGTATACGTACTTCCATAATGAATTTCAACTTTGAACATTGCAATTGAGTATCTCAGGTCAAAGTCAAAGTAAATTTATAATTCAATAACAGACAAAGACAACTGTGCTGCTTTGAAGAGTGCTACATGGAGTCATTCTTACCCTCAGCTATTAGGCTCCTTTATGAGGCAACTGATAGCCAGGGAAGTGATGACTCCCTCCTGTTACACTGTTTGAGGTAACTTATTTTTTATTTTTTCTTACTTCTCTTCTAATATTTGTATATCTGTGCACCTGTAATGCTACTGTGAAACTGTCATTTCCATTGGGATCAATAAAGTATATATCTATCTCTATATCCATCTAAGTGTTGGTGTGTAGCCAAGTGATTAAGGCATTGGTCTAGTGATCTGAAGGTCATGAGTTTGAGCCTTAGCTGAGGCAGCGTGTTGTGTCCTTGATCAAGGCACTTAACCACACATTGCTCTTCGACAACACCGGTGCCAAGCTGTATGGATCCTAATGCTCTTCCCTTGGACAATTTCGGTGGCGTGGAGAGGGGAAGGCCTGCAGCTTGGGCAACTGCCGGTCTCCCATACAACCCTGCCCAGGCCTGCGCCCTGGAAACTTTCCAAGGCGCAAATCCATGGTCTCTCGAGACTAATGGGTGCCTATATCCATCTAATCAAAGTATGAACGTTACCATAAGCTACCCCGAGATTCATTTTCTTTCAAGCATTCACAGGAAAATAAAGAAACACAACAGAATTTATTTTTTTTAAACTACACATAAACAAAGATTGATAAATAACCAATGTGTGAAAGAATACAAATTGTGCAAAAATGTAGATCAATAAATAATACTGAGAACATGAGTTGTAGAGTCCTTGAAAGTGAGGCTGTAGGTTGCAGAATCAGTTAATTGTTTTTGTGAATGACGTTACCCACACTGGTTCAAGAGTCTGATGTTTAAAGGGTAAAAACTGTTCCTGAACCTGGTGGTGTGGGACCCTAGGCTCCTGTATCTCTTGCCTGATGGCAGAAGCAAGAAGAGTCTGGATGGTGGGGTCTTTGATGATGGATGCTGCTTTCTTGTGGCAGGACTCCATGTACATGAGCTCAATGGTGGGGAGGGGTTTGCCTGTGATGGACCAGACTATATCTGCCACATTCTATAGACTCTGGGCTATATCCACCACTTCTCTGCAGACAGTCAGGAAAGGTAAAGGATTTTCTAGATGTTGGGAAGGTCGTGTAAGGCAGTGGAGGAGACAGCACAAGTCCACGTGTGAATGCATTCTTTTAATTAAGGTTTTATTTTTCCTTCAGTTTGACCTAGTCGCTGGATGGGAAGTAAATGAAGCTGGATTCAGCCACAGTCACCGGCATGGATTTGGACTGCTTAATGCCTGGCGCATGGTTAATGTAGCAAAGGTGTGTATTAATGGCACTAAGGTGATATCCAGTGGATGGTCTCAGTCAGGGTCAAGAAAATTCAAAGCAAAATTACAATTTATTGTCAAAAGCATAAATACATGTAGAATTTTTTAAAAACTTAATCGCAGCATCATCACAGGCACAGAGCATCAGATAAACAGTGTCACAGGCACAGTGCGTCAGATAAACAGCGTCACTGAGAGCATCAAGTAAACAGCGTCACTGAGACAGACCGTCATGTAATCAGTGTCACAGGCACAGAGCATCAGATAAACAGTGTCACGGGCACAGAGCATCAAGTAAACAGTGTCATAGGGACAGAGTGTCAGGTAAGCCACGTTAGAAGTCTTGTACCTCCTCTTTTATGTTGGTGATCAAAAGACAGCATGTCCCAGATTGTGAAGTTCCTTGGTGATGGATGCCACCATCTTGAGGCACCACTCTTTGAAGAAGTCGTCGATGGTGGTGAGGGTTGTGCCGGGTCTGGAGCTAACTGAGTCTACAACTCTCTACAGCCTCTTTCCATCCTGTCCATTGGAGCCTCCATACCTGGCAGCAGTGCAACCTGTTAGAATGCTCTCTACTGCACATCTGTACAACCCTATCTGTCTTGCTGTTGGAAGACTTTTGAACTGACCTCTTAAATAATAAGGATGAAATCATGACCTCTTGATCTACCTTGTCATGGCTCTTGCACTTCATTTGCACTCACTCCTTAACTCTAAATCTGCTATTGTGTTCCCTTTGTTCTACCTCAGTGTACTTAAGTTTGGTATAATCTGTCTAGATGGCACGCAAGTTCAAGCTTCTCACTGTTTCTCAGTAAATGTGAGCATAGTAAACCAATTACCCATGCAGAATTACAAGGGATGATCATACTGAGGATGCTTGAGTTGTTAAGTATATTCAAGGCTGAGGAAGATCTTTGAACTGCAGAGGAATTGGGGATTGTGAGCATCAGGGCAGAAAAATTCAAGATCAGATCATATGGGAGGGATTCAAAGGTCACATGACCTACTCATGTTCCTATTCTGTTCTCTCTGATCTCCAAGCAATGACGCCAGCACATCCTGGGCTCAATGGGTTTGCTGCTTCTAACAACTTTATTTCCTCGCACTTCTTTATTCAGTGGTGCCTTGGAGCCAACTTCCTGAAGACACAATTTCCTGAAGAGCTTTTTCTGTCAGTTCATCTCTTTACTTAATTGCCCTTGGATGGATGGTGGGAGGAATTGAAAAGCAACTTGGCAGCCAGCGCTGATCTTTGCTTCCTCAGGGTTTATTCCAGGCAGAGATAAGAAGAGTCTTATTTTCTGATGAAACCTCTTACCCAGGGACCTGTGGATGCTGAGCCATTGGTAACTGGTTTATTAGTGTCATGTGTACCAAGGTATAGTAAAAAGCTTTAGTAACACACACACAAAATGCTGGAGAAACTCAAAAGGTCAGTCAGCATCTATGGAAAGGAATAAACTCTCAACGTTTTGGGCTGAGACCCTTCATCAGGACTGGAAAGGAAGATGCCAGAAGAAGAAGGTGGGAGGAGGTGAAGGGGTGCAAGCTGACGGGATAGGTAAAGAGACGGCGAGCAGCCACAACCACAGGGGGAGGGAGGTGGTGAGAGAGGGTCTAACTGAACTCCAGTCAAAGAGAAGATGTAAACTTCTACAAGATTAACATTTAGTTCGCCTTTTCAATCGTCAAGTTTCAATTTCAAATGTACCTGTGAATGAGGTGCTTTCTTATATCTGTGTGTGTGTGTCTTTGTGTGAGTGTGTGTGTACCTGTGTAAATGCGCATTTGTACCATGCTCTCTAACTTTTACAGGATCTGTTGTTTAACCCCACTGGTTTTGCTATTTGCTTTCAAGATATCTTGAGTAAAGCTGTTTTCTTCAGAACCATTAATGTGAAAGCCTATGCTTAGTGATGAGCTGGTTGTTTATCTTGTTCCACTCCAGATCTGGGAGTCAGTGCCATTCCTCAGCTCTTACGCCAGTCCTGTTGAGAAAGAGGAAAAACTCATCCCCTTCCACCCTCACAAGCTGGAGATCACGTGGAATGGTACGTAGTGAGCCTCTGCATTTGTTACGTAGTTGGGGTGATCAGAAATTAACAACAGCGAATCGCTTCAAAGTTAGCATCACCATCTCGATTCTTCTCCTTACTTACCTCTACAATCTATAAGCTCCAGGTTGTTCAGGAAATAAAGTCCAAAGTAAAAGTATGTATATAACACCATTTACTGCCCTGAGATTTATATTCTTGTTGGCATTTACAGTAGAATAAAGAAATAAAATAGAATCAATGAAACACTACACACAAACAACCACCCATCTGGGTCTCAAAGAGTCAAAGAATGCTGAGGCACAGAAAGAAACTATTCAGCCCATCATGTCCTTTTTGACATGAATTGACCTCTCCAGCTTGTGGTCCATAGGTCTCTAGGTTAAAATATCATTGTTACAGAGGTAGTTTTTAATGGCAATGTGAGTCTTTGCTTCCACTGTCCTTGAGAGCTGTAACTTCTAGACCACTGACAACTACTGGGTGAATAAATATTTGCAAAACCCCTCCCCATCTCAACTGTAGCCCACTGTGACAGTTGAGTTTGGAAGCTTTAAATAGTGTGCTTTAATAAAGCATCATATGATATCTGGTAACACTTCAGAAAAACCCGTCTTGCAGTCTGCATTCTTTAGATAAGTGCTGCTGTGCAATTTATTTGGAACAAAAGAGAAGGATGAGGCCATTTAGCCCCTCAAGCCTGTTCTACCATTCAATGAGATCATGGCTGACCTGTGACCAATCTCCACATGGGGCCTTTCTTCCATATCCCTTAAAATCTGAGGTAACAGGACTGTTAATCTCAGCATTAAAATTAACAATTTTTAAATCTCCTCTGTCCATAAGGGTTTTTTAACTGCACTTCTGATAACCCTGGTTTTAATATTTAGACAATGCTGCAAACAACAGGAATATATTCACCCTGTCTATCCCTAATAATTTCAAAACTTGACTAAATTTTGTGGAATGGCTGAAAGTATTCAGAAGAGAATATACAGGGTGACAAGGTAGCGTAGCAGTTAGCGTAACACTATTATAGTAAGTGTCTGTAAGGAGTTTGTACGTTCTCCCCATGCCAGTGTGTGTTTCCTGCAGGTGCTCCAATTTCCTCCCACAGTCTAAAGACATACTGGTTAGTAAGATAATTAGTCGCATGGGTGTAATTGGTTGGTGTGCGCTCATTAGATCAGAGGGACCTGTTACCGTTCTATATCTCTAAGTAGATTAATAGAGAGAGACACACACAGACAGATAGACAGAGAGAGCAAGTTAGGGACAATGATGTTTCTTCAAAGCAAAATCATTGATCTGAAATGTTCTCTAATGATGCCGCCTGGCCAACAGAATATCGCTGTTTCTTTTTATTTTGATCTGCCAGTTTTCTCAGTACTCTGCCTTTGTGTTCTAGTTTATATACACTCAGTGACCACTTTATTAGGTACACCTGTACTCCTGCTCATTAATGCAAATATCTAATCAGCCAATCATGTGGCAGCAACTCAATGCATAAAAGCATGCAGACATGGTCAAGAGGTTCAGTTGTTGTTCAGACCAAACATCAGAATGGGGAAGAAATATGATAAGTGACTTTGACTGTGGAATGATTGTTGGTGCCAGATGGGGTGGTTTGACTATCTCAGAAATTGCTGATCTCCTGGGATTTTCACACACAACAGTCTCTAGTGTTCATAGAGAATGGAGTGAAAAACAAAAAAAACTCCAGTGAGTGGCAGCTCTGAGGGTAAAAATGCCTGGTTAATGAGAGAGGTCAGAGGAGAATGGCCAGACTGGTTCAAGCTGACAGGAAGGTGACAGTAACTCAAATAACCACATGTTACAACAGTAGTGTGCAGAAGAGCATCTCTGAATGCACAACACGTCAAACCTTGAAACAACAGAAGACCACAAACGTGCACTCAGTGGCCACTTTATCAGGTATAGGAGGCACCTCATAAAGTGGCCACTGGGTATATTCTCTCATTACAATTTAATCCTTGGTACTCAGCTATCTTTCTAATATTGCTGTTCGACCAAGAATAGTTACCGGTATACTTTCTATGGTGTGGTTCATGCATTATCTAACCTATCTCTTACATACTCCAGATATAAGGGCATCTATTTGTCATGAATTTGGACTATGTTCTGTTCCTTACATAGTATGGTTCAGTAGTGTGGCGGTTACTTTGATTCTGTTTCAGTGCCAGCAATTCCCCCTGCTGTCTGTGAGGAGTCTGTATGTTTTTCATGTGTCCATGTGGGTTTCCTCCGACTTTCTCCCACATTTTGAAGACGTATGTATTGGGGTTAGTTAGTAAATTGTGGGCACGCTATGTTAGTGCCAGATGTGTGGTGCCCCAGCAATTTCTCAGACTGTGTTGGTTGCTGATGCAAATGACAGATTTAACTGTATGTTTTGATGTACGTATGACAAATAAAGTTAATCTTTATTACATTTAATCTTTATCTTTTCCAAGACATTTTACTGATTCATGTGCAATAGGCTCTGTTCATCTAGAATGTGCTTTGTTCCACTCTTTTTCTGTACAGAGTATGATTTCATACTTCCCAACTTAGAAATACAACTATTTATACAACTATTACCTCTTTCCAATTAATTGCTTCCATCTACACAGCTACAGTGTCTATCCATCTTTGTGTCGTTGTTGAATCTGTGGCTTTCCATCCCCCTGAATGAGTTGATGAGAGGTAGTTTGCGAGTATGAATCATAAAAGTTAGTTCATCATTTTATCATTGTGTGAACGGCAGCAGCATTTTTGTAACAATTTGTAAGGATTGTTAGTAACTTAGGCACCTGGGTTCATTTAACATCAGGCATTATTTAGCACTTGAGAACATCTTTTCAGTTTTTAAATCAGTAGACTTTATGCCCAGCAATTATCTTTGAAAGAATTGATTTAACAGACAGCAGATAACATATCCCTTCTTCCTCCTGTTTTTATTTAAACATTGCTGTGTGTCCTTGTACCTATTGTGCTCTGACACACACACACACACACACACACACACACACACACACACACACACACACACACACACACACACACACACACACACACACACACACACACACACACACACACACACACACACACACACCACCACCACCACCACCACCACCACCACCACCACCACCACCACCACCACCACCACCACCACCACCACCACCCCGAGATTTTCACTCTCACTTCATTTCACACTGCCTCTGCACTTCAACCTCTTATTTTTACACTTTTTCCCCCAATGTGCCTCCTTATTTTCTCTTGTTTCCCATACCTGGGTAGGTGATAGATTGATTTTAAAATTCTCAAGCTCGTGATAAAAAAACTCACGTTCTCAGGATTATGTTTTTACTTGCACAGTTTGTCTTTTGCACGTTGGTTGTTTGTCAGTCTTTGTTTATGTGTAGTTTTTTCATAGAGTTCTGTTACATTTCTTTTTTTATCCTGGGAATGCCTGCAAGAAAATGAATCTCAAGTTAACACGTACGTACATACTTTGATAATAAATTTACTTTGAAGTTGGAACCTCCATGGTCTCATTTCTTCCTCTTTCCATAATTCTCCCCAGTGCCCCAACCCAAGATCAACACCCTCCTCTCATTCTGGGCTCTTGCTCTTCCTGAAGTTTAATCCATCTACGTTGGTCACTAGCTTGCATCTGTCAAGACATAAAGCTTTGGAATTTCCTCTATAAACCACCCCCTTTCCTCTATTTCTTTGTCCCACCCAAATAGTCCCTGCCTTCAGCCCATATCCCTCTAAGTTCCACTCCAGTGCTACTTGAAAGACACTATTGTACTGCCTCAACCACTTCCTCATTCCATCTATTCACTCCTGTCTCTGGTGTGGGGACATGAAAAGGAAACATGGATGGTAGTTTAACTTCCGGATACCTGGGTCCGTGATGTTTCTGGACACATCCACAATATCCTGAGAAGGGAGGGTGAGCAGCCAGAAGTCGTGGAACATATTGGTACTAACGACGCAGGTAGAAAAAGGGAGGAGGTCCTGAAAACAGAATACAGGGAGTTAGGAAGGAAGTTGAGAAGCAGGACCTCAAGGGTAGTAATCTCAGGATTGCTGCCTGTGCCACGCGACAGTGAGGATAGGAATAGGATGAGGCGGCAGATAAATGTGTGGCTGAAGAATTGGAGCAGGGGGCAGGGATTCAGATTTCTGGATCATTGGGACCTCTTCTGGGGAAGGTGTGACCTGTACAAATGGGACGGGTTGCACCTGAATCCAAGGGGGACCAATATCCTTGCAGGCAGGTTTATTAAAGCTGTTGGGAGTGGTTTAAACTAACATGATGGGGGATGGGAAGCAGTATGATAGAGCTGAGGATGAGCCAGTAGATGATGGGTGTAACATGAATGTAAGGAAGGACAAGCCATTTATTGGGTATAAATGCAGAGAGAGCAAAGAGTTAAATTGTATCACAGAGGCAAAATTCAAAAGGGCGAAGAATGCAGGACTGAAGGTGCTGTATTTAAATGAGCAAAGCATTTGGAATAAGGTGGATGAACTCGTGACACGCTTAGAGTTTGGTCGGAATGACTTTGTGGGCATCACTGATTCGTGGCTGAAAGAAGGCCATAGTTGGGAGTTTAACATCAAAAGATATACTTTGTAATGAAAGGACAGGCAGGAAGGTGGTGGTGTGGCTCTGTTGGTAGGAGATGGAATTACATCTTTAGAAAGAGGTGACATAGGGTCAGAGAATGTTGAATCTTTGTGGGTGGAGTTAAGAAACTGCAAGGGTAAAAAAAACCATTATGGGAATCATATATAGGCCTCTAAACAGTAGCCAAGATGTGGGGTTGTGATTGCAAAGGGAGCTGGAAAGGGCATGTAATAAGGGTAATGTCACAGTTGTAATGGAGGACTTCAATATGCAAGGGGATTGGGAAAATCAGTTCGATGTCAGATCACAAGGGAGGGAATTTGTTGAATGCCTACGAGGTGGCTTTTTTAGAGCAGCTTGTGCTTCAGTCTACTTGGAGAAAGGCTATCTTAGATGGGGTGTTGTGTAATAACCCAGAACTTATCAGTCAGCTTTACATAAAGGAACCCCTTAGAGGCAGTGATCATCATCATGATTAAATTCTTACTGCAATTTCAAAACGAGAAGCATAACTCACATGCATCAGTATTGCAATGGAATAAGGGGAATTACAGAGGCATGAGAGAGGAGCTTGCCCAGGTGGATTGGAGGAGGATACTGGCAGGGATGACAGCAGAGCAGAGGTGGCTGAAATTTCTGGGAATTATTCACAAGGCTCAGGATAAATATGAGATATGTCCCACAGAAGTAGTTATCAAATGGCAAGGCTAGGCAATTGTGGCTGAAAAACGAAACATAGAAGCATAGAAAATAGGTGCAGGAGTAGGCCATTTGGCCCTTCAAGCCTGCACCGCCATTCAGTATGATCATGGCTGATCATCCAACTCAGAACCCTGTACCTGCTTTCTCTCTATACCCCCGATCCCTTTAGCCACAAGGGCCATATCTAACTTCCTCTTAAATATAGTCAATGAACCGGCCTCAACTGTTTCCTGTGGCAGAGAATTCCACAGATTCACCACTCTCTGTGTGAAGAAGTTTTTCCTCATCTCGGTCCTAAAAGGCTTCCCCTTTATTCTTAAACTGTGACCCCTCG
Source organism: Hemitrygon akajei (assembly GCF_048418815.1). NCBI lineage: Eukaryota > Metazoa > Chordata > Chondrichthyes > Myliobatiformes > Dasyatidae > Hemitrygon > Hemitrygon akajei. Next base: position 46,318,028 of record NC_133149.1, on the reverse strand, counting down.
TTCCGCAATTCCCCAACATCGGAAACAATATTCCTGCATCTAGCCTGTCCAATCCCTTTAGAATTTTATACATTTCAATAAGATCCCCCCTCAATCTTCTAAATTCCAGTGAGTATAAGCCTAGTTGATCCAGTCTTTCTTCATATGAAAGTCCTGCCATCCCAGGAATCAATCTGGTGAACCTTCTTTGTACTCCCTCTATGGCAAGAATGTCTTTCCTCAGATTAGGGGACCAAAACTGCACACAATATTCTAGGTGTGGTCTCACCAAGGCCTTGTACAACTGCAGTAGAACCTCCCTGCTCCTGTACTCAAATCCTTTTGCTATGAATGCCAACATACCATTTGCCTTTTTCACCGCCTGCTGTACCTGCATGCCCACCTTCAATGACTGGTGTACAATGACACCCAGGTCTCGTTGCACCTCCCCTTTTCCTAATCGGCCACCATTCAGATAATAATCTGTTTCCCTGTTCTTGCAACCAAAGTGGATAACCTCACATTTATCCACATTAAATTGCATCTGCCATGAATTTGCCCACTCACCTAACCTATCCAAGTCACCCTGCATCCCCTGAGCATCCTCCTCACAGCTAACACTGCCGCCCAGCTTCATGTCATCTGCAAACTTGGAGATGCTGCATTTAATTCCCTCGTCTAAATCATTAATATATATTGTAAACAACTGGGGTCCCAGCACTGAGCCTTGTGGTACCCCACTAGTTACTGCCTGCCATTCTGAAAAGGTCCCGTTTACTCCCACTCTTTGCTTCCTGTCTGCCAACCAATTCTCTATCCACATCAATACCATACCCCCAATAGCGTGTGCTTTAAGTTTGCACACTAATCTCCTGTGTGGGACCTTGTCAAAAGCCTTTTGAAAATCTAAATATACCACATCCACCAGTTACGAAGTTAATGACTACATAAAAGCCAAGGAAAGGGCATATAAGGTAGCAAAAGTTAGTGGGAATTTGGATGATTGGGAAGCTTTTAAAATCCAACAAAAGGCAACTAAAAAAGCTATCAAAAGTGAAAAGATGAAATGTGAGGGCAAACTAGCCAATAGTATAAAGCAGGATACCAAAAGTTTTTTCAGTTATATAAAAAGTAAAAGGGAGGTGAGAGTTAATGTTGGACCACTGTAAAATGATGCTGGTGAGGTAGTAATGGGAGACAAAGAAATGGCAGATGAACTTAATAAGTACTTTGCTTCAGTCTTTACTGTGGAAGACACAAGCAGTGTGCCAGAGGTCTGTGAGTGTCAGGGAGCAGGAGTGAGTGCCATTGCTATTAAAAAGGAAAATGTTCTAGGAAAACTGAAAGGTCTTAAGTGGATGTCATCTGGGCAAGATGGACTACATCCCAGAGTCCTGAGAGAGGTTGCTGAAGAGATAACGGATGCATTGGCCATGATCTTACACGAATCACTTGATTATGGCATGGTCCCAGAGAACTGGAAGATTGAAAATGTCACTTCACTTTTTAAGAAGGGAGGAAGGCAAGAGAAAGGAAATTATAGGCCAGTTAGCCTGACCTCAGTAGTTGGGAAAGTCTTGGAGTCTATTATTAAGGATGAAGTTTCAGGGTACTTGGAGACTAGTGATAAAACAAGTCAAAGTCAGCATGGTTTCTGTGAAGGGAAATCTTGCCTGACAAGTCTGTTAAAGTTCTTCGAGGAAGTAACAAGCAAGGTAGACAAGGAGAGGCAGTGGATGTCATTTACTTGTGTTTTCAGAAGGCATTTGATAAGGTGCCACACATGAGGCTGCTTAGCAAGATTAAAATCCTATGGCGTTACAGGAAAGATACTGGCATGGATAGAGGAATGGCTGACAGGCAGGAGGCAGTGGGTGGGAATAAAGGGGGCCTTTTCTGATTGGCTGCCGGTGACTAGTGGTGTTCCACAGGAACTGCTATTTTCTTTTTTTAAAATTTTTTTTATTGAGTTTTCAATGATTACAGAAGAAGAAAAAGTTATCAACCCTTCCCCTCTCCCCTTAACCCCTCCCCCTAACATATCCCTATAGAAAGAAGGAAAAAGAAAGAGAAGAAGAAAGAAAGAAAAAAAAAGAATGCCTGGATATCAAAAGATCCCCACATGCTCCACAGCGTTCATAATAACTTTAGTATATATATTTATTTATTTCCCCAAATAACCAATAATTTTGTCTTCAGAGCATCTATATATTTAATCCTGTCTTTTGTAAATAAGGGCGCCAAATTTTCAGAAATGTTTCATATTTATCTCTTAAATTATAAGTAATTTTTTCAAGTGGAATACAGCTGAAGGTTTCGTTCTTCCAACGGTCTATACTTAAGTATGAATTTGATTTCCAAGTAACTGCAATAGCCTTTTTGGCTACTGCCACTGCAATTTTTATGAATTCTTTCTGATACTTATTCAGTTTGGGTTTCGGTTTTATCCCTTCGATATCACCTAATAAAAATAGTATTGGGTTATGTGGAAGTTGTGTTCCAATGATTTGTTCCAGTAAAACTCTTAAATTTGTCCAATAAGGTTGAATTTTGGAACAAAACCAAGTAGAATGTAAAAAAGTACCAATTTCTTGATTACATCGAAAACATTGATCAGATAAATTTGGGTTTAATTTATTTATTTTTTGTGGTGTAATATATAATTGATGTAAAAAGTTATATTGCACTAATCTTAACTGGACATTTGTTGTATTTGTCATACTGTCAAGACATAGTCTTGACCAACTTGTTTCTTCAATTTTAATATTCAAGTCAATTTCCCATTTTTGTCTTGACATGAATTCCTTGTTTAATTGCCTGTTTTTGAATCAAACTGTACATACAAGAGATAAATTTTTTAATTTTTCCTTTTTGAATTCAAGTTTCTATTTCACTAGGTTTCGGCAATAACATTGTTTGACCCAATTTATCTCTTAAATAAGCCCTTAATTGGAAATAACAAAAAAGAGTGTTATTTGATATTTTGTATTTATTCTTTAATTGATCAAAAGACATTAAAATACCTCCTTCAAAACAATCTCCTATATATCTAATCCCTTTTTGAAACCAGTTGTATAAAAGTTGATTGTCCATTGTAAAAGGAATAAGTTTATTTTGAATTAAAGATCTCTTTGCTAATAAAGATTTCCTCATCTCAACGTCAATATTTATTTTGTTCCATAGATCAATCAAATGTTTTAATATTGGAGATTCTTTCTTTACCCGTATCCATTTAGATTCCCATTTATATATAAAATCTTCTGGTGTATTTTCTCCTATTTTATCTATTCTTATCCATGCCGGCTTATCTTTATCAAAAAAAGATGCAATAAATCTAAGTTGATTTGCTTTATAATAATTCTTAAAATTTGGAAGTTGTAATCCTCCTAGATCAAATTTCCATGTCAATTTTTCCAACGATATTCTTGACATCTTACCTTTCCAAAGGAACTTGCTCACACATTTATTTAACTCTTGAAAAAATTTCTGGGGTAGTTGTATTGGTAGTGTTTGGAATAAGTATTGTAATCTAGGGAATATATTCATTTTTACAGCATTTACTCTGCCTACTAATGTTATTGGTAATGTCATCCATTTATCAAGATCTTGAATTTTTTTCAATAATGGTAAATAATTTAATTTATATAAGTTCTTTATATCATTATCAGCTCTTATACCTAAATATTTTATACCATTTATCGACCATCTAAATTGAGTTATTAATCGACATTGACTATAATCTCCTTTAGTAAGAGGTAGAATTTCACTTTTATCCCAATTTATTTTGTAGCTTGATATCTTCCCATATTCTTCCAATCTAGAAGATAATTTACGCAGCAAATACAATGGGTTTGTTAAATAAACCAGAACATCGTCAGCAAATAAATTAATCTTGTATTCTTCCTGGTTAACTCTAAAACCCTTAATATCTGAGTCCGTTCTAATTAATTCAGCTAATGGTTCTATCGCCAACACAAATAAAGCAGGTGATAATGGACAACCTTGCCTAGTTGACCTTGTTAGCTGAAATGATGTTGAAATTTGACCATTTGTCACTACCTTAGCTTTGGGATTAGTATTTAAGGTTTTAATCCATTTTATGAAAGATGCTCCTAATCCATATTTTTCCAATACCTTAAATAAGAAATCCCATTCCAATCTATCAAGTGATTTTTCTGCATCTAAAGCAACTGCCACACTCATTTCTTCCGTCTTTTGTGCCAAATGAATTATGCTAAGTAACCGGGTTACATTATCTGCCGATTGTCTATTTTTAATAAATCCTGTTTGATCCATATGTATTAATTTTGGTAAGTATTTAGATAATCTACTAGATAGAATTTTTGCTATTATTTTATAGTCAGTGTTTAACAAAGAAATAGGTCTATATGATGTTGGCTTTAAAAGATCTCTATTTTTTTTGGCAATACTATTAAAATAGCTGTCGAGAAAGATTCTGGAAGTTTATGCGTTCTTTCCGCTTGGTGTATTAACTCCATAAAAGGAGGAATTAGTAAATCTTTAAACTTTTTGTAAAATTCGGGCGGAAAATCATCTTCTCCTGGGGACTTATTACTCTGAAGTGATCCTAGAGCTTCTTCAACCTCTTTTAATGTAAAAGGCCTATCTAATCCCTTCTGTTCTTCCGAATTCAATTTTGGAAGAGTTATTTGTGATAAAAACCTTTCTATCTTGACATTATCATTTTTTGATTCTGATTGATACAGCTCGGAATAAAAATTCTTAAAAGTTTCATTAATTTCTAAAGGTTTATAAGTAATTTTATTTACATTTATTCTGATTGCATTTATCGTTTTGGAAGTCTGGTCTGTTTTTAACTGCCAAGCAAGAACCTTATGTGATCTTTCACCTAGTTCGTAATATCTCTGTTCTCATAATTGCTTTTTCTGTTCGATATGTCTGAAGTGTATTATATTGTAACTTCTTGTTAACAAGTTGTCTTTGTTTTTCTTCTGTCATATGTCTTTGAGATTCTTTTTCTAATTTTGTAATCTCTTTTTCCAACTGATCTATTTCTACCATATATTACTTCTTGATTTTAGAAGTGTAACTTATTATCTGGCCTCTCAAATATGCTTTCATTGCTTCCCACAGTATAAATTTATCATCAACTGAGTGTGAATTTGTATCTAAAAAAACTGAATCTGCTTTTTCATAAAATCACAAAAATCTTGACGTTTTAATAATATTGAATTAAATCCCCATCTGTAAATTGATTCCTCTTTATCTATCATTATCATTGTCATTATCAAGGGAGAGTGATCTGACAATATTCTTGCTTTATATTCCATATTTTTCACTCTGTCTTGAATATTCGTTGATAATAGAAAAAATATATCCTTGAATAAGTTTTGTGTCTATTTGAATAAAATGAATAATCTCTTTCTTTTGGATTGATTCTTCTCCATATATCAATCAAATTTAAATTTTTCATGAATGATAAAGTTAATTTTGCTACTTTTGATTTTATAACACCCCTTGTTGATCTATCTAAGACTGGGTCTAGACAAAAGTTAAAATCTCCACCTATTAATATTTTATCATGTGCGTCAGCCAAATTCAAAAAGACCTCTTGTATAAACTGCTATTTTCCACATTTATTTGTAATAAATAGTATATACAACAAAACAGTCAATATAACATAGATTTACAATTGTATCAGCGTGAATTAATCAGTCTGATGGCCTGGTGGAAGAAGCTGTCCCAGAGCCTATTGGTCCTGGCTTTTATGCTGTGTTACTCTTTCCCGGATGGTAGCAGCTGGAACAGTTTGTGGTTGGGGTGACTCGGGTCCCCAATGATCCTTCGGGCCCTTTTTACACACCTGTCATTGTAAATGTCCTAAATCATGGGAAGTTCACAACTACAGATGCGCAGGGCTGTCCGCACCATTATCTGCCGAGTTCTGCGATTAAGGGAGGTACAGTTTCCATACCAGGCAGAGATGCAGCCAGTCAGGATGCTCTCAATGGTGGTATAGAAAGTTCTTAGGATTTGGGGGCCCATACCAAACTTCCTCAATCGTCTGAGGTGAAAGAGGCGCTGTTGTGCCTTTTTCACCAATATAGCTGGTGTGTACAGACCACGTGAGATCCTCTGTGATGTTTCTGCAGAGGAACATGAAGCTGTTCACCCTCTCAACCCCAGATTCATTAATGTCAATAGGGGTTAGCCTGTCTCCGTTCCCTCTGTAGTCCACAACCAGCTCCTTTGGTTTCATGACTTTGATGGCTTTGTGGCAAAGTTTGTGGATGATATGAAGATAGGTGAAGGGGTAGATAGTGCTAAGGAAGCAGTGCGATTGTAGCAGGACTTAGACAAATTGGAAGATGGGCAAAAAGGTGGCGGATGGAATACACTGTTGGGAAATGTACGATAATGCGGTCAATTATCTAAATGGGGAGAAGATTCAAACATCAAAAGTGCAGAGGGATTTTGGAGACCTCGTGCAAGACTCCCAGAAGGTTAATTTACAGATTGAGTCTGTGGTAAAGGCGGCAAATGTAATGTTGGCATTTATTTCAAGGAGAATAGAATATTAAAGCAAGCAGATAATGCTGAGCCTTTATAAGATACTAGTCAGGCCAGACTTGGAGTATTGTCAACAGTTTTGGGCCCCATATCTCAGAAAGGATGTGTTGTCATTGGAGAGAGTCTAGAGGAGGTTCATGAAGATGATTCTGTGAATGAAGGGGTTAATATTTGAGGAGCGTTTGGCATCTTTGGGCCTGTACTCACTGGATCTCATTGAAACCTACTGAATGTTGAAAGGAATAGGTAAGGTGGATGTAGAGAGGATGTTTCCTCTGGTGGCGGTGTCCAGAACTAGAGGGCACAGCCTCAAAATTGAGGGGCAACCTTTTAGAACAGAGGTAAGGAGGAATTACTTTTAGCCAGAGAGTAGTAAATCTGTCCGCAGATTGTGGTGGAAGCCAAGTCTGTATGTATATTTAAAGCGTATATTTAAAGTTACGGGGTACTTGGCAACAAATGATAAAATAAGTCAAAGTGTGTTGTTGAAGAAACTTAGCAGGCCAGTCAGCATCAGTGGGAGGGATTTTTTTATTTAATTTCAAAATAGATATTATTTATGAATAAAATATATGTATACAAAAGGAAGAAACTGGGAAAAACCTTAACATTCTTGGTCAGGACATTATGTTTTGTAAACTTTAAAGAGAGAGGGGGAAAACACAAACAGATATTCCATTATTACTATTATTACCATTATTATATTACCATTATGATACTAAGCTGGGTGGCAGTGTGACATGTGATGAGGATGTTAGGAGAATTCAGGGTGACTTGGATAGGCTGGGTGGGTGGGCAGATACTTGGCAGATGGCGTTTAATGTGAATAAGTGTGAGGTTATCCACTTTGGGAGTAAGAACAGGAAGGCAGATTATTATCTGAACGGTGTAGAGTTAGGTAAGGGAGAAATACAAAGAGATCTCGGAGTCCTTGTTCATCAGTCACTGAAGGTGAATGAGCAAGTGCAGCAGGCAGTGAAGAAGGCTAATGGAATGTTGGCCTTTATTACAAAGGGAATTGAGTACAAGAGTAAGGAAATCCTCTTGCATTTGTACAGAGCCCTGGTGAGACCACACCTGTAGTATTGTGTACAGTTTTGGTCTCCAGGGTTAAGGAAGGACATCCTGGCTGTAGAGGAAGTGCAGCGTAGATTCACGAGGTTAATTCCTGGGATGTCTGGACTGTCTTACGCAGAGAGGTTAGAGAGACTGGGCTTGTACACGCTGGAATTAAGGAGATTGAGAGGGGATCTGATTGAAACATATAAGATTATTAAGGGATTGGACAAGATAGAGGCAGGAAATATGTTCCAGATGCTGGGAGAGTCCAGTACCAGAGGGCATGGTTTGAGAATAAGGGGTAGGTCATTTAGGACAGAGTTAAGGAAAAACTTCTTCTCCCAGAGAGTTGTGGGGGTCTGGAATGCACTGCCTCGGAAGGTAGTGGAGGCCAATTCTCTGGATGCTTTCAAGGAGGAGCTAGATAGGTATCTTATGGATAGGGGAATCAAGGGATATGGGGACAAGGCAGAAACCGGGTATTGATAAGGAATTGATCAGCCATGATCTCAAAATGGCGGTGCAGGCTCGAAGGGCCGAATGGTCTACTTCTGCACCTATTGTCTATTGTCTGTTGTCTATTATTACCATGACACGACCCCCATTCATTGTTCAAGGGGTTTCCCCGCCCAATTCCTGCCCCTCAATGTGCAGTGGCGGAAGGGGACTAAATTATGGTCTTTTGAGGAGAGGGGATGCTCAGGTTATAGCAAAGAGTTGAGGGGGCAGGGGTGGGTGGAGGACGGAGGGTGTGGGGTATCCATAGCCAGCAGTGATAGGTGCATAGATACAAGAAATTCTGCAGATGCTGGAAATTTGGAGCAATGTTGGATGTGTGGGAGGCAGCAAAGCCAAGCAGGAAACATCTTCCTGTAAATCTCATTAAGCAGGTGCATATAGTGAAAGGTGGGTGAGTATTTCGACAAAGGCAGGGTGGAGACAGCAGTGATAACTCGACAGGTTTGAAGATAATCCAGTGTGAGACAGGATTACTGAGGGTGGAGGAGCAGGGACATTATCTTGCAGTTATATAAATTGTTGGTGAGGTGCAGTTATAAAGATAAAAATTAGCTTTCTTTGTCACACGTACATCAAAACATCTAAACATACAGTGAAATGCATCATCTGCGCCAAATAAAAATCAGTGAGGATTGTGCTGGGGACAGTCTGCAAGTTTCACCATGCTTTCAGCGCCAACTCCCCAATCCAAACCGTAGATGTGGGAGGAAACTGGAGCACCCAGAGGAAACCCACACTGTCACGACGAGAATGTACAAACTGCTAACAGACAGCGGTGGGAATCGAATGGCAATTGGTGAGCAGTGGTGCTGTATAGCACTTGCATTAACCACTAACTACGCTACTGTGCTGCCTTCAGTCACCTGAAGGATTGTGTACAACTTTGGTCAGCTTGCCATAGAAAAGACATTGTCAAGCTGGAGAGGGTGCAGAAGAGGTTTACGAGGATGCTGCCTCGACTAGAGGGCCTGAGTTATAGGAAGAGGTTGGCCTTTAGTCCCTGGGACTCAGGAGAGTGAGAGATGTTTAGAAAGTTTATAAAATCATGAGGGGTGCCAATAAGGTGAACAGTCATAGACTTTTACCCAGGATTGGGGAATCCAAAATTCGAGGGCACCAATTAAAATAAGATGGGAAAGATTTACAAGAGACCTGAGAGGTGAGATCTTCACACAGAGGGCAGTGAGTACCTGGAATGAGTTGCCGGAGGAAGTGGTCGAGGTGAATACATTTGCAACATATAAGAGGCATCTGGATAGGTACCTAGAGGGGAGGGGATTGGAGGGCTATGGGCTGAATGTGGATAACTGGGATTAGCGGGGGGGGTGATGTGGTCAGCATGGACCAGTTGGGCCGAAGGGCCTGTTTTCATTCTATGACTCTAAGATAGTGATTGGGAGGAGTGGACAGCAGGGATGGTGTGGAAATGGAAGATGGATTGAGTGGAAGAAGTAGAGAGGGGAGAACTTGGAGCTGGTGGAATGGGTAGGAGAAGGGGATGGTCATAGGGTTACCTGTAATGGATGAACTCAATATTCATGCCACTGAGCTAGAGGCTACACCTGTGTAAGATGAGGTAGTGTTCATTGAGTTTGTGTTTGGCCTTGCTCTGACAGTGGAAAGATCAATGTGAAGGTGGTTGGGAGAATTAAAATGGCTGGCAACCAGCATTATGAACAGAGATGAGAACATAGTCATGTTCTGTTGCTAGTTAGAGCTCCTGCCTGAGGCTTGGTTGGAGGATGGAGTTGCTTCAGGGGTGGTGAGGTGTACCAAGTTTGGATTTCTATCCTTTATACAACAGTAAAGGCTGAATTATACCATAAGATGATAAGACATAGGAGCAGAATTAGGCTATTCAGCCCATCAAATCTGCTCCGCCATTCCATCATGGCTAATCCTGGATCCACTCAACCCCATACATCTGCCTTCTCACCATATCCTTTGATGCCCTGACTATCTGTGAAACTATCAACTTCCACCTTAAATATAATCACAAACTTGGCCTCTACCACAGTCTGTGGCAAAGCATTCCACAGATTACCTACTCTCTGGCTAAAAAAATTCCTCCTTACCTCTGTATTGAAAGGCTGCCCCTCAGTCTGTGCCCTCTAGATCTGGATGCCCCCACCATAGCAGGGATGCCCCCATCCCTGTAACAAAACCCAATTTCCCTCGGGATCAATAAAGTATGTCTGTCTGTCTGTCATCCTCTCCACATCCACCCTATCCAGTCCTTTCAACATTCGGTAGGTTTCAATGAGATCCCCCTACATTCTTCTAAATTTCATAGAAAAAATTCAGTAAAAAACTTGGGCCAATGACGAAGCCCATCTTGAGGTAATCCGAGCAGAACTACAAACAAAACAGAACCAGGAAGCTCCTGCAAGGTCTGAGTGGTTAATACTTGGTGCATAACATTCTTCCTCTCCCTGTCTCACTTTCCAGAGCACCTTTGGTCATTTCTTTGCATCTGAAAAATGCTTGGCAGCAAGAGTATAAAATATCCGAAGCAGCTTGGATTCATCCCATCTGTTTATTCTTTGGAGAAGTTCAGACAAACTCTGTAATTAACCCTTCAAGTTCTGGCTGTTATTTTTGATGTACAATAGAATAGTCCTTTTGATATAAAATACAAGAAAGCTCAGAAAATCCTATTCACAATCATTGGGTATTCATTATCAAAGATCTGGGATTATTTAGCTGTCATGATACACACTCAATGCAGTGGCCACTTTATGAGGTACCTCCTCCGCCTAATAAAGTGGTCACTGAGTGTATATTCATGATGTTCTGCTGCTGTAGCCCATCCAGTTGGAGGTTTGACGTGTTGTGTTTTCAAAGATGCTCTTCTGCACACCACTGTTGTAACATGTAGTTATTTGAGTTACTGTCACCCTCCTGTCAGCTTGAACCAGTCTAGCCATTCTCCTCTGACCTCTCTCATTAACAAGATATTTTCTTTATGGAACTGCTGTTCACTGGATTTTTGTTTTGGTTTTTCACACCATTCTCTGTAAACTCTAGAGACTGTTGTGTGTGAAAATCACAGGAAGTCAGCAGTTTCTAAGATACTCAAACCACCCCATCTGGCACCAACAATCATTCCACTGTCAAAGTCCCTTAGATCACATTTCTCCCCCATTCTGACGTTAGGTCTGAACCACAACTGAACCTCTTGACCACGTCTGCATGCTGTTATGCATTGAGTTGCTGCTACATGATTGGCTAATTAGATATTTGCATTAATGAGCAGATGTACAGGTGTACCTAATAAAGTGGTCGCTGAGTGTAGAACAGCAGACCAGGTCACCTGTTTGAATCCTCAGATTGAAGTGAACTGGTAGCTTAATAGTTGGTACTGGATCAGTAATATGAAGGCATGAATTAAAGATTTGGTGAAGTGAGTCCAATCCCATCACTATAGTGATTTGGAAATTAACTTTGGTTAACTAAATAAATGTGGAGTAAAATATCAGGGATGGCTATGTTATGTTTGTAGTTATGCTCAGTTTATCTCAAGATAAGGTTTGACATTAACATGAAATTCTGAAATGTCACCAAAACCCATTTGGTTTACTCGTAAACACAAGAGATCCCGCAGATGCTGGAAATCTTGAGCAATGCACACAAAATACTGGAGGAACTCATCAGGTCAGTCAGCGTCTATGGAGGGGAATAAAGGGTGAGACTCTTCAGCAGGACTGTTCTTTAAGGAAGGAAATTTGCTGTCCTTACAAGTTTGGTTTGTCTCTAACACTTACTGTGTGGTTAGCACTTAACCGACCAAAAATTTCACCAAGAAATTCATCCTTCAACTGTAGTTCTACACACACAAAATTGCAGTGTCATTCTCTGCTTGTAAGTGTCATTCCAATGAAGATAATAAAAGAGCATGCTAGAGCTGTTGCATAGGATGTAAATGGTCCCAATGGAGAATGGATTTCAAGGCGTTAATGATTTGTTGCCACCATCAGAAAACAACCATGACTCGTTTATGTAGCAAAAATGTTCCAAGATCTTCCATGGAAGAAGTATAATTTTAAAATGGTCACCAAGCCACATAAGGAGATCTTGGTGCTTAGTTGATTATTGGCACAGATACCAAGATACAGTGAAAAACATTTGCTTGCATGCCATCCAGACAGATCATTCTGCACATTAGTACATCAAGTTAGTATAAAAGGAAAGCAAAACAGAAAGAAGAATGCTGTGTAGTTACAAAGTCATTGAGTCATACTGTATGGAAGCAGGCCATTCGGCCCAACTCATCCATGCCAATCACAGTGCCTTCTAAGCTGGTCCCAAGTGCCTGTGTTTGTTTCAAATCCCTCTAAACACTTCCTATCCATGTACTTATCCAAAAGTCTTTCAAATGTTGTTATGAGTCACAGAGAAAGTGCAATGCTAGTAGACAATTAAAGTTCATGGGCCATGGCAAGGTAGATTGAGAGATCAAGGGTTCATCTTTATCATTTAAGAGGTTTATTTAAGAGTCTTATAACAGTGGGATAGAACTTAACACGAGACCAGTGTATGTGTTATAAGGCTTTTGTATTTTCTGCCTGATGGAAGAAGGAAGAATGAATGACCAAGATAGGAGAGGTCCTTGATGATGTTGCCTTCTTTCCTGAGGCAATGGGAAGAGTGAACAGAGTGAATGAAGGGTTGGTCAATGAAGTGGGTTTCAAAGAGTAACTTGGAGGATGAGGGAATTTCAGCAGGGTGGCGTGGTAGCATAGCAGTTACATACTGCTACTACAGTGCCAGTGAACTTATTTCATTTTTGCCACTGTCTGTAAGAAGTTCGTAGTGTGAGTTTCCTCCAGGTGCTCCGGTTTCCACACACATTCCAAAGATGTATGGGTTAAAAGGTTAATTGGTCACAAGGGATCTTTGGGCCAGAAAGGCCTGTTACTGTGCCATATCTCTAAATAAACAGATATATGGACACATAAGCAAGCTTGTAGTGTTGGCACAGCTGCCAATGGATACCTACTTTGGGTTCTGCAGGGTATCATCACAACCCAGCTGTAAATACAGTCTAAAGACCTGACTTCCAAATATGAGATAAGGGTAATGCCGTTAATATCAAGGCAAGTAGTATTGAAGAGTTCCATTAAAAATTAGATCAATGGGCACCTAAGGGAAAAGACTGTGGAGTCATACCTTAAAGAAAGGAAGATGATAACAATCATTGGAAGCCAAGTAACCCAGCCCCTAGAAGGAGTTCCTCAAGGCAGTGTTCCTGAGCCAAACCACCTTCACTTGCTTCATCAATCACCTCATCTTGTTATACATACGACCACAAATGGAGGTGTTCACCATTGATTGCACAATCTTCAATTCCAATCTCAGCTCTGAGCAAGTGGACCATTCCATGCCTGTTGGCAGAAAGATAATATGTCAGCATTGGCTGATAAGTTGCAAATAATATTTGTGCCAGCAAGAAATGTCTCCCACAAGACAGATACTCAGATATAACCTACCCTTAATATGCATTACCAAACCTCTCACCCTCAACTTCCTGGAGATCAGCATTAACCAGCTGAACTAGCCACATAAACGCAGTATCTACACGAACAAGTGAGGGTCTAGGTATCCTGCAGAAGTTGGCTGGGCTCCTCATTCCACACCATCTGCAAGGCACAAGCTAGCACTGTGCTGGATTGTTTTTTGCTTATCTGGATCAGTGCAGTCCCAACAGCACTCAAGAAGCCAGACCATCCAGAACAAAGCAGCTGATCGATTGGACCACATCTACCACCTTAACAATTCATTTCTTTTACCATTTGCACACTGTGACTTAATGTTTAAAATCTACAAAGTGCACTGCAGTTTCTCACCCTCTGTTCCAAACCCAGAATGTGTACCATCAAGAGGATAAGGAATGCAGGCGAATGGGGACTCTGTCACCTTTGTTACATCCGCCACAAAAGCCAGGCTTTCCCAGTGTCCATTTTAATTCCAATCTCCATTCCCTTCCGATATTTGGTCCATGGCCTCCACTACTGCAAAGATGAGGCCACTCTCAAGTTGGAGGAGCAACACCTCATATTCTGTCTAGGTAGCCTCCAATCTGATGGCATGAATATCAATTTCTCAAACTTCTAGCCATTTCTCCCCCCCCTCCCTCTTCTCATTTTTTCCATTCCCCATTTTGGCTTCCCTCTTACCCCTTCTCCTTTCCTCACCTGCCCATCACTTTCCTCTCGTGCCTTTCCACCTTTCGCTTCTCCCATGATCCACTCTCCTAACAGATTCTTTCTTCTTCAGTCCTTTACTTCTTCCACTTCCCAGCTTCCCACTTTGTCCCCCTCTGCCACCTCTCCCTGCTCACCTGCTTTCAACTATCATTTGTCAGCTTGGACCCCTTCCCCACCCCACCCCACCTTCTTATTCTGGTATCTTCCTTTTTTTCCAGTCCTTGAGAAGGGTCTAAGTTCAAAACGTTGACTGTCCATTCCTCTCCTTAGATGCCACCAGCTCTGCTGAGTTCCTCCAGTATTTTATGTGTTGCTCTTGTCACCTATGGGTTCATCTCTAAACTGCAAACTACCCTGAGCAGAAAATATATTGTCTTTCCTTGATCATTTCTGGATCTCCACCTTGGACCTCCCTACCCAATAGCATTGCAGAAATGTCTTCACCAGGAGGACAGTTGTGGTTCAAGGAGGGTCTCAGCAACTAGAGATGGGTCAGTGATACACTCTTTCCAAAGATAAATTAGTAGGGAATAAGCAAGAGGGCAGTACCTAAGGAGTGCAGAGATCTTCTATAGTTATGCAGTTCTGCAAGAGGTTACAGGGAGGGAAGAGACCATGGAGAGAAGGTTGGAGTTTTAAAATTGAGGTGTCTGATAGCCTTAAGAATCCTGGAGATACAAGAGACTGCAATGCTGGAATCAGGAGCAGCACACAATCTGCTGGTGGAACTCAGTGAGGTGGAAGAAAGTAAATAACAGTTTTTCCTGTTGAGACCCTGTTTCTGGACTGATAGAGAATCTCTTCTCTGAAGTCTCATTCCTTATGCAGGCTTTCAACAATTCCTTTCTTCCCACTGACGCTCCTCAACCCGCTGAGTTCCTCCAGCATCTTGTTTGTTCAAAGGTTCATGTTATTGTCAGAGTATGCATGTACAATACAGCTCTGGTATTCATCCTCTCCAGCTAGCCATGATATATAGAAAAGCCATGAGAAAAGGCATCAACCTCCTCCCTGCATGAAAAGGAAAAAAAACAGAACTCCCAAGCCCCACCCCTCCCTTGCACAAAAAACTAACAGATCGCCCACATGAAAAATGTCAGCTGGAACATCAAAATCTCCAAACCCCCAACCCCCTCCCTTGCAAAAAAGAACAGAGACAAAAGCATCAAACCCCCAACCCCTTCTCTCACACACAAAACTCTTAACAGATCACCCACATAGAAAATCCAACAAGAACATCAGACCCCAGATACCCAACCTTTCCCTTGCACAAAAATTAACATATCACCCACCCGAAACCCCAACCCGCCAATCAGCAACAAGAAAGAAAACACAGAAAACTGAAAGAGAGCAGTATAAACTACAGTCCAATAATCACATAAATCTGAGAATTTTGAAAACATCCTCCTGTCAGGATCAAGGAGAGTGGATGCTCAAACTCAGTACTTCCCCGTAGAGCCAGCACCACACTGTTGGCCTGCTGCCATCTGATGCTGCCAACCTGGCTACCAACTGCCATCAGCCCATGCCCTCCATAGAGAGCAACCACTGACCTCCTCCACAAGGAAATCTGCAGATGCTGGAAATTCAAGCAACACACACAAAATGCTGGTGGAACGCAGCAGGCCAGGCAGCATCTATAGGGAAAAGCGCTATCGACGTTTCGGGCCGAGACCCTTCGTCAGGACTCAAGGGTCTCCTTCGTCCTGATGAAGGGTCTCAGCCTGAAATGTCGACAGCGCTTCTCCCTATAGATACTGTCTGGCCTGCTGCGTTCCACCAGCATTTTGTGTGTGTTACCTCCTCCACGTTTGCTTCAATGCTTCAACCTTCTTTGATGCTTTGAAATGGAGTCGATTGTGGCCGCGTGCCGTCTCTGGTCTTTTGCACAAGGCAGGTCATGCTCATGGTTCTTTCCGAGGACAGCATAAGGTTAGGTCATTCGACCGAACTCCAAACTGCATGTCACAGGCTCCAACAGTTTCCAAGACACATTCAAGACAAAACTAAGGCGTAGAAACAATGAAATAATTGAAGAGATTGACTATCTGGAAGATGTCACTTGAGGAATCGTTCTTCACTGGTGCCATCTTGATTGGAAGCCAAGAATTGTTTGTTACTCTCTGGACTGGTTGGATGGCTCCAGCATCTTGTTTGTTGCTCTCTAGACTGGTTGACTTCTTCCTCCATCTTGTTTGTTGCTCTCTTGACTGATTGAGTTCTTCCACCACTTGTGTTTTGAACATTATTAGCTTGTCCTTTGTACTAAATTGTTAACATTTCTGATTTTTTTTTTGAATGTACTAAACTGACCACTCTGAGACTTGGTTTCTCAACCAAACAGAGAAGTGATCTTATTCTGATTCCAGTACATTTGAGTATTATTTGCCAATTCCTTTAACCCCACAGTAGAGGGTTATTGCCATGAGTGATTGGTAATTGGCTACACAAAGTTCCTCAGATGTTTTCAGAGCCAGATACAGAAACATGGCAAACAGCCAGATGTTTCTGTATCAAATAGAAAATGCGTAGTTATGGATTATGAACCTGCCAAGCAGAAACATCAGCTGATGCCAGAGAGAGGAGTAAAATAGGACCATAAGACATAGGAGTTGAATTAGGCCATTTGACCCATTGAGTCTGCTCCACCATTCCATCATGGCTGATTTTTCCCTTCTCAATCCCATTCTCCTGTCTTCTCCCCATAACCTTTGATGCTCTATTAAATCTAGAACCTATCAACCTCCATTTAAAAATACCCAATGACTTGGCCTCCATAGACACCCTGATGCTGTAGGGAGTCAGTTGGTGGGGATGAATTTGACATGACTGACAGGACATATCAAACCCAGGCTAGGTTGGGCACTGCCTCGTTGCTGGGTATGCGCTAATCAATTGGCAATTGTACCACTTTTAATAAAGCTTGAGGCCCAGATCAGTGCCTTTGTAATGTTGTCAAGTTAATACACATTCTCTATATGGAGCACCAGTATACTCCTGCAGCCTCTTTGAATAATGCACCCTTCCAGTCTTGATATCGGGTCTCACACTGAAATGTCAACTGTTTATTTGGCTCCATTGATAATTCCTGACCTGCTGAATTTCTCCAGCATTTTGTGTGCATTACTGTGGATTTTCAAAATATTGTATTTATGCACCCTCTGGTGTTTGCAGGTCCAGCCCCTCACTCTCAAGTGCATCCTTCCCTATGAAGCTTTCTCATTGGTTGTGTAGGGTTCAGCGTGAACCCTAGTTGTTTTTCATTTTTTTTAGGTTTGTAGGGATGGTTTGGGGGTTAGAAAGGGGAGTTAGGATTTAGGGACAGGAATGTGGGGAAATTAGAGATCTGCCAGAGTCGAAGTCTCTGCTCCATATTCGAAGACCAGCGATGTGGACATGGCTCATTCATCATTGTCACTTAGAAAACCAACAGCACAGTACAGGCCCTTAAGCCCATAAAGCTGTGCCAAACATGTCCTTACTATAGAAATTACTTAGGGTTATCCATAGCCCTCTATTTTTCTAAGCTCCGTGTACCTATCCAGCAGTCTCTTAAAACACTCTATCGTATCCACCTCCACCACCATTGCTGGCAGCCCATTCCACGCACTCACCACTCTCTGACTAAAAAACTTACCCCTGATATCTCCTCTGTACCTACTCCCCAGCACCTTAAACCTGTGCCCTCTTGTGGCAACCATTTCAGCCCTGGGGAAAAGCCTCTGACTATCCACACAATCAATACCTCACATTATCTTGTACACCTCTATCAGGTCACCTCTCATCCTCTGTCGCTCCAAGGATAAAAGGCCGAGCTCACTCAACCTATTTTCATAAGGCATGCTCCCCAATCCAGCCAACATCCTTGTAAACCTCTGCACCCTTTCTATGGTTTCCACATCCTTCCTGTAGTGAGGCGACCATAATTGAGCACAGTTCTCCAAGTGGGTCTGACCAAGGTCCTATAAAGCTGTAACATTACCTCTCAGCTCTTAAACTCAATCCCATGATTGGTGAAGGAACCAATTTAAAAATTCAAAGAGTAAACCAATGAAAATCCTACAAACATTCAACCATGGATGAACCTGATCTCTAATGAAACCCTCTCTACATACAGTATTGAAAACCTATATTGCTGCTAGATGACATTAATGAATATTGTAAATGGATCTACATAATGATCTGCTGGAAATATTAGGAAGAAATTCTAGTCTTAAGCACCAAAGCCTATATCATTTGTACTTGATCTCAGTGAAACTATCATTTCTGAAACAGATATAAGGGAAGTATCAATATGCACATTTCCCTGAGAACATCTATTAACAATTTATGCTTCCAAGTTCCTGCCTGATAGCCTCATATTTCCCCTTACTCCAATTAAACGATTTCCTAACTCATCTGTTCTTATCCCTCTCCAATGCTGTGGTAAAGGAAATAAAATTGTGATCACTATCTCCAAAATGCTCTCCCACTGAGAGATCTGACACCTGACCAGGTTCATTTCCCAATACCAGATCAAGGACAGCCTCTCCTCTTGTAGGCTAATCTACATATTGTGTCAAGAAACCTTCCTGAACACACCTAACAAACTAAACCCCCATCTAAACCCCTTGCTCTAGGGCATATATGTCAAACTCAAGGCCCGCGGTGGAATTATCTTTGGCCCGCGAGATAATATCTAATTACTATTAAAGCTGGCCCCAGTAATCGAAGCGCCTATGGCGTATGATATGGCTAATGCTGAGTTTATTCAGGTACCAGGTTTTCAGGGTTTTTAGTGTTTATTCGGCAGTCTTGCTCGACAGTCTTCTTTATAAGAAACGGAATTTGTAAAGTGAAACACTTTGTAGTTATAGCAGAGACTGAGACACATGAGAGCAGGCTGAAAAAATAGAGGCAACGAAAGCTGCGTTCACACGCGTCCGACTGATCCGGCCCGCATGAAGCTGCATTTTGCTCAATCCGGCCCATGACCTAAAATGAATTTGACACCCCTGCTCTAGGGAGATGCCAATCAATATTAGGGAAATTAAAATCTCCCACCACGACAACCCTGTTATTATTACACATTTCCAGAATTGCTCCCTATCTGCTCCTCGATGTCCCTGTTACTATTGGGGGAGTCTATAAAAAACACCCAGTAGAGTTATTGACCCCCTTCCTGTTCCTAACTTCCACCCACAGAGACTCCGTAGACAATCCCTCCATGGCGTCCTCCTTTTCTGCAGCCATGACACTATCTCTGATCAACAGTACCATGCCCCCACCTCTTTTGCCTCCCTCTTTGTCCTTTCTGAAACATCTAAAGCCTGGCACTTGAAGTAGCCATTCCTGCCCCTGAGCCATCCAAGTCTATGTAATGGCCACAACATCATAGCTCCAAGTACTGATCCACACTCTAAGCTCATCCTCTTTGTTCATAATACTCCTTGCATTAAAATAGACACATCTCAAACCATCGGTCTGAGCGCATCCCTTCTCTATCACCTGCCTATCCTCCCTCTCACACTGTCTACAAGCTTTCTCTATTTGTGAGCCAACCACCTCTTCCACTGTCTCTTCAGTTTGGTTCCCACCCCCCAGAGATTCGAGTTTAAACTCTCCCCAATAGCTGTAGCAAACCTCCCTGCCAGGATATTGGGCCCCCTTGGATTCAAGTGTAACTCGTCCTTTTTGTACGGGTCACGCCTGCTCCAAAAGAGGTCCCAATGATCCAGAAATCTGAATCCCTGCCCCCTGCTCCAATCCCTGAGACACGCATTTATCCTCCACCTCATTTTATTCCTATTCTCACTGTCACGTGGCACATGCAGTAATCCCGAGATTACTACCTTTGAGGTCCTGCTTCTCAACTTCCTTCCTAACTCCCTGTAGTCTGTTTCCAGGATCCGTTATCACCGAAGCCCCAATGAGCCAAAGGCCTCCTACTCTGTCTCCCTCTACTCTGACCCCTGCTCTATAAAGCTCTCTTCTTTTTGAACTCTTCTTACTGTTCTAACTGGCTGATGTCCACACGCTTGCGCAGTCGTGCCTCAATGAAACCACTGAAAAATAACCATCTCCTTTTAAACTCTTCTCGCTATTCTCACTGGCTGACGTCCACACATTTGCGCAGTTGTGCCTTGATCAAACCGCTGAAAAATAACTGTCATCTTTTAAACTCTTCTCACTGTTCTAACCAGCTGACTTCCATGTGCTTGAGCAGTCGTGCTTATTGGATGTCAGACTGGCAGAGAGTGGACAAGTGCCCCTCCCCCCCCCGCTAGGTCAGTGAGTCATCAGTGGGCTGAATGTGTCGATGTACATGTGATAAATAATACTAATAATCTTGAATCTTGAAGTGACTTTATGAGTACATTCAACCAGGGAAGGCATGGTGTACCAGCAGAAACCACTGGCTAATAGTGTCAGAAGCCTGAGGAGAGAAGGCTGTTGTCTAACTTCTTCTGGGATGAAGGAAACACTCAGTCCACCTTCAAATGGTTACCACCAGCAGTCAAACAATCTCACGCCTGCCCACTGGGTTTAATATCTAATTGTTATTTATCACTTCTGGCTTAAAGACAGCAGGAAGGAACATTTCTACTGAAAATTTATCTGGGAGGAAATGTGATGCAAACTTTTAAATTAAGCAAGAGGCTGCTTCAGTGCTGATGCTGGTCGACAGCCAAGTTACTCTCTGCTTGTTGACCATTTAAGGCAATGTTAGTGCTCCAAACACGGGTGATAATAAAATGTAGATGGAGGCTGGCTGTCAAAGAGCACCCAGAACTTGAATTATCAGAGCCTTTCCAATACGCTCTGCAAGAGACTGCCAACTCATTGTTGCTTCCGCAGCTTTTTTTATAAATGCTTCTCTCCCTCAGTGTGGGCTAAGAGCAACACAAGTAAATGGTAAACACAAGAGATTCTGCAGATGCTGGAAATCCAGAGTAACACACATAAAATGCCGGAGGAACTCAGCAGGTCAGGTAACATCAATGGAGAGAAATAAGCAGTCAATGTCCTTTCCTCTTAAATTCCTTCTTCTCCAGCCCTTTATCTTTTCCACCGTCTTACATTTATCCCCCTCCCCACCTGCCTGCCTTCCCCCTCACCTGGTCTCACCTATCACCTACCAGGTTGTCCACCTTCCCCTCCTCCCCTTCCCACCTTCTTATTCTGGCTTCTGCCCCCTTCCTTTCCAGTCCTGATGAAGGGTCTCGGCTCGAAATGTTGACAGTTTATTCCCCACAATAGAAGCTGCCTGACCTTCTGAGTTCCTCCACCATCTTAAGTATCGATCAATACTAGCTTCCTTCATCCTTGCACACAGTGAATTCAAGATCATAACCTCACCCTGAGTAAACCTCATCATCTCCCTTGCATCTTTCACCTAACATTTAAAACCTGTGTGCACAATTCTTGAACCATCAGGTAATAGAGCAGCCTTGGCCTATTTACTATAGCTGAAGAATCACCCAGGCATGAAAGGGAAGCTTGGTAAGTATACATGGGATAGAGGTGGGGGGTGTAGAAGGAAATGAGAGGAGGTGTCTGGATGAGCCAGAACAATATCAATTTAATCTCTTTTGCCTATACATGATCCATATCTTTCAATAAGATGGTGCCAGCAACCAACCCAACTAATAGTGACATCCTGTAAACAGTTCACAAAACTACTACTTCTTCCTTTTTTAAATAGACTTCTACTACTCATCTGTGTGTGATTGGAGCCTGTAATTTGCATTTTGATTAATCAACTTTCAACCAATCAACCATCTGTTTCACCAATCAACTTCCCAGCTCTTTACTTCATCCCCCCCCCCCCCAGGTTTCACCTATCACCTTGTGTTTCTCTCTCCCCTCCCCCCACCTTTTAAATCTACTCCTCAGCTTTTTTTTCTCCAGTCCTACCAAAGGGTTTTGGCCCAAAACGTTGACTGTATTCTTTTCCATAGAGGCTACTTGGCCTGCTGAGTTCTTCTAACATTTTGTGTGTGTTGCTTGGATTTCCAATCTTGTTTGTGAATGCATTTTAATCATGTGTTTTTGGGATAACTGAGCGATTTGGCGCTTTTGCTGTCTGTGATGGAACTCGGGGTGGTTGAGAACGGAGTGCGCAGCCTGATGGAGCACGAACGCATTATCAGTTCCATTACTTGCTGTTTAAACTGTCGAGCAAGATTAAAATCAATGAGGATGAAACCAGGTGTTCTGCCTGTATTTGACAGGTCACCCTCTCCCCCTTCCCCCCTCCTCCTCCTCCCCCTCTCCCTCCCCCCTTCCCCCTCTCCATCTCTCCCCTCCTTTCTCTCCCTCTCTCTCTCTCTCTCCATCCCTCTCCCCCCTTCGTACTCCCCTCTTGGCCCCTCTCGTGCCCCCCGTTCCCCCCCCATCCACCCTTTGATACCAGTTGGCTGAGCCGTACACATGAAAGAAAACCACTGAAATCTGGGCGTCTTGTCGAAACACGTAGAGCACAGCAACTACAACTGGAACATCTACGGTGATCTGAAAGTAGTAGTGCTGCTACTAGGAATGCACCAAGTACTGTTTATCAGTTCATCTCTATCCAAATATTTCACTATCCGATCTCTTAGTATACCTTCTAATAACTTTACAGAGAATGGTGTGAAAGACAAAAAAAATCCAGTGAGTGACAGTTTTGTGGGTGAAAACACCTCGTTAATGAGAGAGATCGGAGGAGAATGGCCAGACTGGTTCAAGCTGACAGGAAGGTGACAGTAACTCAAATAACCACACGTTACACATCTCCAAAACTCACAACATACCGAACCTTGAAGTGGATGGGCTACAGCAGCAGAAGACCCCAAACATACACTCTGTGGCCACTTTATTCAATACAGGAGGTATTTAATAAAATGGCCACTGAGTGTAGGTACTCTGATAATAAATTTACTTTGAACTTTGACCTTTGAGGTGGTGAAGAAGATTGGACAGGTATATGTAAGAGAATTATTTGCAGAGCTCCAGGAGAAAAGAGGTGTAAAATGGGACTGATGGGATGGTTCTGTTGGGAGGCATCATGGACCTGATGGGCTGATTGGCTTCTGGTTATCTGCAGATGTAAGTAAAAAGAACATTGTTCTCCACAGTAACTGTTGATGACTTGCACTTGTCGGGCATGAAGACTCTGGAACACGTGGCCGTGACTGTGACCATATCACACCCAGCTCGTGGTGCCCTGGAGCTGACACTGTACTGCCCCAGTGGGATGTCGTCACTTATTGGAGCGAAACGCCTGATGGACAGGTAGGTGGCAGAGGCTTCCTGAGCACCTCCCCAGAAATCACAGGATAAATGGACAGGGATTGGAATACTTGCACTGGTGGAGTACCAGGAGTAAAAGGTTTATTGGTTTATTATTGTCGCAACTGAAAAGCTTGTCTTGCATACTGTTATTACAGATCAAATCATTACGCAACACGTTGAGGTAAAGCAATAGCAATGCAGACTGTTATTACAGATCAAATCATTATGCAACACATTGAGGTAAAGCAATAACAATGCAGAATTAAGTGTAAAAGACAATAAATTGCAAACTCATAATGAGGTTCTTCTGCCTGATAGGAGATGGGTGAAGAGAGAATGTCCAGGTGTGTGGGGATGCTTTCCTGAGGCAGTGAGAAGTGTAGACAGAGTCCACAGAGGAGAGCTAGTTCCTGTGATGTGCTGAGCTGTGTCCACAACTCTGCAGTTCCTTGTGGTCACGGGCAGAGCAGTTGCCGTACTGAGCTGTGATGCATCCAGACAGACTGCTACATTGATAAAAATTGATCAGAGTCTGGTGGAAGTGGAAGTGTATCGAGAGTAGATTGGAGTGGGAATGTCTAAGTGACTGTGGAGTGTAGCAGCTACATCTGAAGAAATTAGTGTCTCAGCCTGAAATGTTAACTTTGACCTGCTGAGTCCCTCCGGAATTTTCTGTTTGTTACACAGGATAATATAGGGAGCAGACAAGAGTTTTATCCCCTCAGCAAAACCACAACAGCACATTGGTGAGAGATGGATTATCAAAAAGAAATGCCACTGTCATCAGGCATCTCAGTAGATAGATGATAGATAGATAGATACTTTATTCATCCCCATGGGGAAATTCAACACAAGTAGCAGGGAACCTCCCTGATGTGACTAATTAGAAGCAGATTTTAGCCTTTGATATGTTTAATTCTGAACAAGGTTTTGCCTTTCGTCAAGTTAATGCTGAAGTTTATTTTACTGCTCATGAAATGGTTGAGGACTAATAGGTTTCAATGTTATACCCCAGATTTGCCTTCTGTTAGATTTCTTAAAGAGTTCCAGATGTCTCTGACTAAGGAATATTCAGAACCATTAAACCATTAAACAAAAAATTAAAGAGCAAACATGAGGAAATCTGCAGATGCTGGAAATTCAAACAACACACACAAAGTACTGTGGAACACAGCAGGCCAGGCAGCATTTTGTGTGTGTTGTTAACAAATAATTAAAATTGGGTTCTCAATTACTAACCCAAAGTTAAGAAACATAGCAGTCCAATATTGATTGTGTTCCTAAACCTTCAGAAGGCCAACATGTTTAGCCTCGCCCTCCTTTATTCCCCCATTCCATAAATGTCTACCGTAGATGTCGGATTATAAGCCGCTACTTTTTTCCCACATTTTGAACAGCTTTGAACACTGCGGCCTTTACTACGGTGCGGCTAATGCATGATTTTTTTCATGCCGCCAAAAACATTTTGCCTCGTAACAGTAGACCAATAAAATTGATGAGTAGTTCACAGAGGTCCAATGAAATTGTACGATAAATCAAGCGCACTTTCACAATTAAATTATTGTAAATCAGTCATTTGTACTCACCCTCATCAACATGGAAAACACTCGAAGAAAAGCATTGTGCTGCCTTTATGGCAGTTATTTAGTTTATAATATTTTCGCTTAGTAATTCATTTTCTAGTTAAAGTTAGAAGTGTTTTAACTATATTTGTTTTCTGTACTACATCGCGGGATGCTATGACGTCACACCCGGTTTCGCCGCGTCTTGTGGGAAAAATGCCAGTTTGCGATAAACGGGAAGGAGGGGGCGAGCACATTACGCGAGCGGCATTGGATCTGAGCGAACGCTGCTTTTAAGTTAAAGGCGATCAATAACTTTTCCTGGTAGGCTGCAGTATATATATTTTTTACCAGTCGTTAGGAGATATTGGAATGTTGTTCAGTAAAAAAGTATACGCAACGTATATTTAAAAGTAGCCGCGTTACAGGCACGGTTCAAAAAAAGCATTTGCAATATGTATTTGTTTATGTTACCATATGGATTTAATTAAAAGTTAAAAAATCCTCACGTGTAATATCTTTCTGTGTAAATATCTCATATTACAACGTGGGACACCTGTGGCCGAAAATCCGGTGCGGCCTGTACAAGTAAAAAATTGATTTTCTTTCTAAAATTAGAGCCAGCGGCTTTTAATCAGGTGCGCTCTGTAGTCCGGAATCTACGGTAATTGTTATTCCTTTTAAAGAGCTGGGTTATCCCAGGGATTCCCATTGACTGCTCACAGCCCTTTAGCTGGACAGCTGATGTGCCGATTGTATTTTTGTTCAACGTGTTTTCTGTGTGAGTTTTCTCACTGAATTACCTCAAAGTCATTGAAGCTTGAATCATTGTAATGTGTGTGGAATACTCCACAGGAGAACATTACACAAGCCAAGTTTGCTGTGTATTGCAGCTATTGCAAAGCCAGTCAACCGTGCTACCAGACACGGCGACCTGATGGCATAGCCATGAACTGGTTGCTCTTGTTCTTCAAGATACTGGGGGTCACACATTTCTGTGGAAGGAGCATTAATAAACAAGCCTGAAAAACTTCAGATTCAGAATCAGTGTTAGTATCACTGACACATCACAAGAGATTCTGCAGAGTTCAGAGTAATATGCACAAAATGCTGGAGGAACTCAGCAGGTAGATAGATAGATAGATAGATAGATAGATACTTTATTCATCCCCATGGGGAAATTCAACTTTTTTTTCCAATGTCCCATACACTTGTTGTAGCAAAAACTCATTACATACAATACTTAACTCAGTAATAATATGATATGCATCTAAATCACTAACTCAAAAAGCATTTATAATAGCTTTAAAAAAAAAAAAAGTTCTTAAGTCCTGGCAGTTGAATTGTAAAGCCTAATGGCATTGGGGAGTATTGACCTCTTCATCCTGTCTGAGGAGCATTGCATCGATAGTAACCTGTCGCTGAAACTGCTTCTCTGTCTCTGGATGGTGCTATGTAGAGGATGTTCAGGGTTTTCCATAATTGACCGTAGCCTACTCAGCGCCCTTCGCTCAGCTACCGATGTTAAACTCTCCAGTACTTTGCCCACGACAGAGCCCGCCTTCCTTATCAGCTTATTAAGACGTGAGGCGTCCTTCTTCTTAATGCTTCCTCCCCAACACGCCACCACAAAGAAGAGGGCGCTCTCAACAACTGACCTATAGAACATCATCAGCATCTCACTGCAGACATTGAATGACGCCAACCTTCTAAGGAAGTACAGTCGACTCTGTGCCTTCCTGCACAAGGCATCTGTGTTGGCAGTCCAGTCTAGCTTCTCGTCCAACTGTACTCCCAGATACTTGTAGGTCTTAACCTGCTCCACACATTCTCCATTAATGATCACTGGCTCCATATGAGGCCTAGATCTCCTAAAGTCCACCACCATCTCCTTGGTCTTGGTGACATTGAGACGCAGGTAGTTTGAGTTGCACCATATCACAAAGTCCTGTATCAGTTTCCTATACTCCTCCTCCTGTCCATTCCTGACACACCCCACTATGGCCGTGTCATCAGCGAACTTCTGCACATGGCAGGACTCCGAGTTATATTGGAAGTCAGATGTGTACAGGGTGAACAGGACCGGAGAGAGTACGGTTCCCTGTGGCGCTCCTGTGCTGCTGACCACTGTGTCAGACCTACAGTCTCCCAACCGCACATACTGAGGTCTATCTGTCAAGTAGTCCACTATCCAATCCACCATGTGAGAGTCTACTCCCATCTCCGTTAGTTTGTGCTTTAAGATCTTGGGCTGGATGGTGTTAAAGGCACTAGAGAAGTCAAGGAATGTAATCCTCACAGCACAACTGACCCCATCTAGGTGAGAGAGTGATTTGTGCAGCAAATACGTGATAGCATCCTCCACTCCCACCTTCTCCTTATACGCAAACTGAAGCGGATCCCGGGCGTGCCTGGTTTGTGGCCTCAGATTCTGTATTATCAGCCGCTCCATGGTCTTCATCACGTGCGACGTCAAGGCAACAGGTCTGAAGTCATTCAACTCCTTTGGTTGTGGTTTCTTCGGTACCGGGACAATACAAGATGTTTTCCACTGTCTGGGTACTCTTCTCTGATCTAGACTCATGTTGAAGATGCGCTGTAGTGGTTCTCCCAGTTCAGTTGCACAGGCCCTCAGTAATCGTGGGGAAACTCCATCCGGTCCAGCCGCCTTGCTGGTACAGATCTTCCTCAGTTGACCTTCCACCTGTGCAGCCGTAAACCTGGGCGTGGGCCAGGTCTCCTGTGAGTGGATATTTTCCTGTGAGGGAAGTAAGCCTGGTGTGGAGTTCTGCAGTGAGGGTGAGATTGTGCTGTCGAACCTATTGAAGAAGTTGTTCAGCTGGTTCGCTTTCTCCACATCTCCACTTAAGTTTGCCCCCCGCTTTGCACCACATCCGGTGATGATCTTCATCCCATCCCACACCTCCTTCATGCTTTTTTCCTGCAGCTTTTGTTCTAACTTTCTCCTATACTGCTCCTTTGCCCCCCTTATCTGTACTCTGAGTTCCTTCTGAACTCTTTTAAGCTCCAACCAGTCGATGTTTCAGGCTGAGACGCTTCAACAGGACTGGGCGAAAGGTCCTGGCCCAAAATGTCGACCATTTATTCCCCTCCAAAGATGCTGCCTGACCTGCTGAGTTCCTTCAGCATTTTACGTGTATTAAAAGGTAGATCTTTGTTACATGAAGTTAAATAGTCCATTGCTGGATTATTGGTGAATGAATCAAGTTGCTTAGCACCAGGTAAAAATTGGTTATCTGAGGGAACTTAGAGCATAAATACATAAGAACTAGGAACCTGCTCCACCATTCAATAAGATCTGGCTGATCTGACTGTGGATTCAGCTCCACCTGCCTGCCTTTTCCCCATAAAACTTAATTGATCTGCTGTGCAAAAATGTAACTGTGTCTCAAATATATTTAATCAGGTTGCCTCGACTGCTTCCTTGGGCAGAGATTTCTACAGGTTCACTACTCTCTTGGAAAAGAAGTTTCTCCTCATCTCCTTCCTAAATCTTGAGGCTGTATCTCCAAGTTCTAGTCTCACCTATTAGTGGGAAAAAAAACTTTTCTGCCTTTATCTTATCTATCTCTTACATAATTTTATATGTTTCTATAAGATCCCCTCTCATCCTTCAGAATTCGAGTGAGTATAGTCCCAGGCAACTCATTCTCTCTTCATAGGTTTACCCCCTCATCTCTGGAATTTCTGTGTAACTGAGAAGTAATTTGCATCAAGGGTGGCGTGAGTTTACATATTAGTCAGATGTATTTTAGAACATATTTTAGTACAGGCCCTTTGGCCCACAATGTTGTGCCAACCTTTAAATCTATTCAAGATCATTCTAACCATTCCCTCCCACATAACCCTCCATTTTTCTTACATTCATGTGTCAATCTAAGAATCTCTTAACTCTTTCTACTTTATGTGCCTCTACCAGTGCCCCTGGCAGCGTACCATTCTTTGTGTAAAAAACCTACCTCTGACACCCTTCCTCTATACTTTCCTCCAGTCACTGTAAAATTATGTGCTCTCTTATTAACTATTTCACCCATGGTAAAGGACACTGGTAAAGGGATCTAAGCCTCTTATCATCTATACACCTCTATCAAATTGCCTCTCATTCTCCTTTGCTCTAAAAAGAAAAGCCATAGCTCACTTAACCTTTCCTCATAAGACATGCTCCTTGATCCAGGCAGCGTCCTGGTAAATCTCCTCTGCACCCTCTCTAAAGCTTCCACTTCCTTCCTATAATGAGATGACAGGAACTGAACACAATACTCTAAGTGTAGTCAAACCAGAGTTTTATAGATTTGTTCAGCAATTAGCACAACACTCAAACAGCTCGAGGCATTCCGCAGTTAAGGGTTCAATGTCAGCGCTATCTGTAAGGAGTTTGTATGTTCTCCCTGCGACCTCTTGGTGCTTCATTTTCCTCCCACAATCCAAAGACATGCAGGTTAGCAGGTCTTTTGATTAGGCTAGGGTTAAATCAGAGGTTGCTGGGTGGTGTAGCATGTTGGACCAGAAGGGCCTGTTCTGCACTCTATCTCTAAATAAAATAAAAACATTTCCTCATGGAGCTTGATCTCAATCCTCTGATTAATGAAGGCCTTCTTAACCACCCTATCAATTTGCACAAATACGAGGAAATCTGCAGATGCTGGAAATTCAAGCAACACACACAAAATGCTGGTGGAACACAGCAGGCCAGGCAGCATCTATAGGAAGAAGTACAGTCAATGACAAAGGGTCTCGGCCCGAAACGTCGACAGTGCTTCTTCTTATAGATGCTGCCTGGCCTGCTGCGTTCCACCAGCATTTTGTGTGTGTTGCTATCAATTTGCGGAGCAACTTTGGTTTTGCACATCCCCTGAGTGTAGGTACTGCTCCTAATTTCCATCAGATTTTACTGGGAGACCCAGTGCTGCTCTCCACTCAGTTTCTCCTTGTCCCACATTTACCACATTCACATTGGTAGCACCAAACATGCTGGCTGAAGAAAATGGGCCCAGTCAGTCAGGCCCTGCACAGAACTGTTTAACAATCAGCATCAGATTCATTATCACAGATTTAAAACTTATGAAATTTGTTGATTTGTGGCAGCAGTGCAGGGCAAAGATAAAAAAATGCTATTGATTACAAAACAAAATAACTAGTGCCAAACAAAAAGAAATAATGAGTTAGTGTTTCTGTTATAATAGTTTGACATGGACTAAATGGGCTGAAGGGACTGTTTCTGTGCTGAAGTTTTCTATGACTCTTTGACTATGTGTTCATCAAGGTCCCATCGATAGGCCAAGATTAGTCCTGCCCACAAACAATTGAAGTGACCTTTATCAGGGGGCGTTCAAGTCTCCAGCTTTGCCAATTGTCACATTTTTGGGGTACCTCTGAATAGGCTTAATTTTAGAAATCTTCAAAAACAATAGCAAGCAAACAATTAAAATATATTTAAATTGAAGCAAAAGTGGTCACAAAAATCTGACTGAGAGCACAAATAATTGAAAACTATCCTATCTTATTCCACCTGACGATAAATCTGAAAATTTTGATCCAGAGGTTCTTTGGAAGTCAATGTGTAAATCTTATAATTATAGCAGTTTTGTTTGGTGTTCATAATAATAAAAATAATGATAACCAACTTACTGTAAGGGAGAGAGAGAAAGCAAAAGAGGCGAACAAGGAAAGAAAAAAAAACAAAGAATTCATGGTTATCTTATATTAAAACTAACTCACTAGAGAGATAAAGCACATTCCAGTGATAAGAGGTAACCTATGAAATAGCTAGGTTTAGTGGTGTGACACAGTCTGCAGAAAAACTTCTAGAAAAATACAAAATCACCAATACTACAATAACTGAAAGCTCACTGAACAATTACACAAATATAGATAATTACCGTAGATTCCGGACTACAGAGCGCACCTGATTTTAAGCCGCTGGCACTAATTTTAGAAATAAAATCATTTTTTTAAATGTAAAGGCCGCACCGGATTTTAGGCCGCACCGGATTTTCGGCCGCAGGTGTCCCACGTTGTAATATGAGATATTTACACAGAAAGATATTACACGTGAGGATTTTTTTAACTTTTAATTAAATCCATATGGTAACAAAAACAAATACATATTGCAAATGCTTTTTTTCGAACCGTGCCCGTACGCGGCTACTTTTAAATATACGTTGCGTATACTTCTTTACTGAACAACATTCCAATATCTCCTAACGACTGGTAAAAAATATATATACTGCAGCCTACCAGGAAAAGTTATTGATACCTTTAACTTAAAAGCAGATTTCGCTCGGATCCAAAGCCGCTCGCGGAATCCGCTCCCCCCCTCCTTTCCGTTTCATCGCAAACGGCATTTAAAAGCAGATTTCGCTCGGATCCAAAGCCGCTCGCGGAATCCGCTCCCCCCTCCTTTCCGTTTCATCGCAAACGGCATTTTCCCACAAGACGCCGCGAAACCGGGTGTGACGTCATAGCATCCCGCGATGTAGTACAGAAAACAAATATAGTTTAAACTAAGTAGGGTAGGTAGCACAATGCTTCGAGTGTTTTCCATGTTGATGAGGGTGAGTACAAATGACTGATTTACAATAATTTAATTGTGAAAGTGCGCTTGATTTATCGTACAATTTCATTGGACCTCTGTGAACTACTCATCAATTTTATTGGTCTACTGTTACGAGGCAAAATGTTTACGAGGCGGCATGAAAAAAACCTTGCATTAGCCGCTCCGGATTATTGGCCGCAAAGTTCAAAGCTGTTCAAAATGTGGGGAAAAAGTAGCGGCTTAAAATCCGGAATCTACGGTACTGTAGGAAAGCATAGGAAAGTTAAACTACATGAAAAATAACAATTTCACTCTCAAACCCAATACTTACTTCCTCACAGATATAAAATTCCCTTTGAAATGAGGACCTTTTGTGTCCTTCACTAGGTCTAATTTGGTGTAGGGTTTGTGAATACATTTCTCTGTGAATCCAGAACTTTTACAGGGGTGCATTTGCAGGAGTGATTGCTGCCAGTTTGCTGTGGAACTTCTTTCATTTATCAGGAAGTTTCATCTGCAACATCGACTCTATACGTGCACTCAAGTACCCATTCCCCAAACACCTGCCATATTCACTGGCTTCACAGGAAATGTGCATATTGATACTTCCCTTATATCTGTTTCAGAAATGATAGTTTCATTGCGATCAAGTACAAATGATATATGAAGGCCCCTTACCTAAGAAAGAATGAGCTGGCATTAGAGAAGGTCCAGAGGAGATGAGCCCAGGAATGCAAGGGTTAACATATGAGGAGCATTTGTTGGCTTTGGGCCTGTACTCGCTGGAATTTAGAGGAATGATGGGGAGAATCTCATTGAAAATCTTTGAATATTGAAAGGCCTAGATAGAGTGAATGTGGAGAGCAACACACACAAGATGCTGGAGGAACTCAGCAGACCTGGCAGCATCTATGGAAAAAGTAAACAATCAATGTTTTGGGCTGAGACCCTTCGTCAGGACTGGGAAAAAGGATGAGAAGTCAATATAAGAAGATGGGGGTAGGGAAGGAAGAACCACAAGGTGATAGGGGTGGGGATGAAGTAAGGAACTGGGAAGTTGATTGGTGAAAGAGATACAGGGCTGGGGAAGGGAAGATCTGATAGGAGAGGACAGAAGGGCATGGAAGTAAGAAAAAGGCAAGGGGCACAGAGGGAGGCAATGGCAGCCAAAGAAATAAGGTGAGAGAGGAAAGAGGGGATGGAGAATGGTGGAAGGGGGGAGGGCATTAGTGGAAGTTTGAGAAATCGATGTTCATGCCATCAGATTGGAGGCTGCCCAGACGGTATATGAGGTGATGCTCCTCCAACCTGAGTGTGGCCTCATCACGACAGTAGAGGAGGTCATGGATTGACATGTTGGAATGAACATTGATTTCTGGTGAAGGGTCTCGGCTTGAAACATCATCTGTTTACTCTTTTGCATAGATGCTGCCTGACCTACTGAGCTCCCCCAGCATTTGGTGTGTTTCTTGGATTTCCAGCATCTGCAGATTTTCTTGTGTTTGTACTTCAAACTAATCTCCATGGTCAGAAGCCTTCTGACCAGGCAGCATGTTCCATGGGTGACATACAGCCATTAGCTGTATCCAGCTGACGTAATACTTTCTTTCAGTGGGGGTGGGGGAGGAAAAGGGGAAGCGAGGTAAATCTGGTTTTGACATTACAATCATGTTGGCAGTGAAGCAAATAATCTCATTCTAATTCAAATATGAAAAAAAAGCACCAGGTAATTACTGCTGTGCTTGAACCGACCAAAAGCCCAGTGCCTAGGCAGAAATAGAAACCAGCTGTAGCTATTCCCTGCTTGAAAGCAGCTCATTGCGGTAAGGTAAGAATTAATAAGCCATAGTTTACTAACAGTGTATAGAGTGTCCTGTCTGGAACAGACATTTCTCCTGACTGATGCACACTGCAGGAACTAATTGCACCAGAGACATACAGAATGTAAAGGCCTGACTTACAATAATTAGACATTTTTTGCAGGAGCTTTGCCCTTTTTTTACCTCATGTACACAATGCAGTACTGAGCTATTAGCCATACAGAGGCTTCTTCTAACAGCTGTATCTCAAATTACGTTCATCTACTTGCACATCAATCATTTTCCTGTCATTAGGCCTAATTCTTGTCAACATTGTCTACCTCCCCACCACTGAGCACATCTACAAGGAGTGTTGCCACAAGAAAGCAGCATCCATCATCAAGGACCCCCACCATCCAGGCCATGCTCTCTTCTCACTGCTGCCATCAGGAAGGAAGTACAAGAGCCTAAGGACCCACACCACCAGGTTCAGCAAGAGTTATTACTCTGCAACCATCAGGCTCCTGAACCAGCATGGATAATTTCACTTGCCTAAACACTGAACTGATTCCACAAACTATAGACACACTTTCAAGGACTCTACAACTCATGTTCTCAGAATTACTTAATTATTATTTTATTTTGTATTTGCATAGTTTGTCTTTTGCCTAATGGTTGTTCATCAGTCTCTGTTTATGTGTAAAATTTTTTTGATAAATTCTGTCGTATATCTTTATTGTCCTGTAAATCCCTGCCAGAAAATGAGTCTCAAGGTTCAGCATGTTCTGCGTTCAGAGATGCCCTTCTGCACACCACTGTTGTACCGTGTGGTTATTTGAGTTACTGTCACCTTCCTGTTCGCTTGAACCAGTCTGGCCATTCTCCTCTGACCTCTCTCATTAACAAGGTGTTTTCATCCACAGAACTGCCGCTCACTGGATGTTTTTTTGATTTTCACACCATTGTCTGTAAATTCTAGAGACTGTTGTGTGTGAAAATCCCAGGACACTCAAACGACCTTGTCTGGCACCAACAATTATTCCACTGTCAAAGTCACTTAGATCACATTTCTTCCCCATTCTGATGTTTGGTCTGGATAACAACTGAACCTCTTGACCATGTCTGCATGCTGTTATGCATTGAGTTGCTGCCACATGATTGGCTGATTAGATATTTGTATTAATGAGCAGGTGTACAAGATATGGTCATTGAGTGTATATACAAAAGAAAGACAGTGCAAATAACCTTGCATTCTTGATCAGTGCATTATGTAGTGTCGACTTGAAGGAGTAGGGGAAAAACACAAACAAACATAGCAGCATTGCCACAAAGTGGTCACTCAACTAATGCCACAGACCACCAGACTGTGACTTCAGAGCTCATCAGAGCTCTGTTAGACCCCTTTTTAATATTTAACGTTTCCCATATGAATAAGGCAATGTGCCTAGAGAGCCCCTAAATGTCACCATGCTTCCAACACCAGCGCTTCATCAGGACTGGAAAGGAAGAAACATAGAAAACCTACAGCACAATACAGGCCCTTCGGCCCACAAAGCTGTGCCGAACATGTCCTTACCCTAGAAATTACCGAGGGTTACCCATAGCCCTCTATTTTTCTGAGCTCCATATATCTGTCCAGGAGTCTCTTAAAAGACCCTATTGTATCCGCCTCCACCACCTTCGCCATTAGCCCATTCCATGCACTCACCACTCTCTGTGTAAAAAAAAACCCTGACATCTCCTTTGTACCTACTTCCAAGCACCTTAAACCTGTGCCCTCTCATGCCAGCCATTTCAGCCCTGGGAAAAAGACTCTGACTATGCATGCGATCAATGCCTCTCATCATCTTATACACCTTGTTTGAGACATCACCTTTTGAAGGTGTCCTTGATGAAGGGGAGGCTGGCTGAGTTTACAACTTTCTGCTGCTTTTTCCAGTCCTGTGCATTGGATCCTCTATACCAGATATGCATCCAGTCAGAAAACTCTCCACAGTACATCTGTAGAAATTTGCCAGACCTACCAAATCTCCGCAAATTCTGAATGAAGTTTTGTCATTGGCATGATTGCATCAATATGCTTGACCCAGAATAGATCCTGTGGTGGATGTCCAGGAGCTTGAAGTTTCCACCCTTTCTACTGCCTTGACTGTGTAGGATGTGTTCTGAGATACCGGACATCCTGCAGTGAATGATTTACCTTCTGACACCATCATCTACAGGCATGTCAGGAATGTAATGGAGTTAACCAAATGAATGCACTTCCTAAAGCAACCTACTTGATTGGTATGCTGTCCTATTCATTCAGTTGCCTCACCAATGATCCCTCTAAGGTGTGCGTGTGTGCATGTGCACACATCTTTTGCCACTAGCGCACAAAGGAATTTAAACTGTACACAAAAGGTTGTCACCCTCTACCTCGTTGGCATGTTAGTATATTTCACAATTGTACACAATCATATTTCCTTTCCGGTTTCTGATGTGGATGATGTTGACAATGTGGAGTTTGCGATTATCTGCAGATTTTAGAACTGGCTTATTTATACTGTTTTTATTGAAGAAATTATTGATTCACTATGTCGAATTCCAAAGAAACAAAGGCCGTGAAGCGCAAAAGAACTGCTCGTTCATTTAAAGCAGAACGGGTTAATGAAACAGTAGAAACTACTACACCGAAAGCTCATGAGGTCAGGAACGTGCAGTTACGAGAAATATTTATGTACAATACAGAAACTGGTGTTACCTGCGTGTATTGTCATGATGCAAAAGTTGCTGGAGAACTTGCAAGTTGGAAGAACTGGAGCTGTATTCCTGGAGTTCAGGAGAATGAGGGGGATCTCATAGAAACATTCCAAATGTTAAAAGGCCTGAATAGATTAGATATGACACAGTTATTTCCCATGATAAGGGAGTCTAGGATAAAACAGCACGACTTCAGGGTTGAAGAAAATCCATTTAGAACAGATGCGGAGAAATTACTTTAGTCAGAGGGTGGTAAATCTGTGGAATTTGTTGCCACAATCGGCTGTGGAGGCCAAGTCATTGGGTGCATTTAAGGCAGAGATAGATAGGTTCTTGATTAGCCAGGGCATCAAAGGGTATGGGGAGAAGTCAGGGGAGTGGGGATGACTGGAAGAATTAGATCAGCCCAGGATTGAATGGTGGAGCAGTCTCGATGGGCCAAATGGCCTGCTTCGGCTCCTATATCTTATGGTCTTCCAACACTAGGAGAGGCAACTCCAGCCTCCAATGGACTCGCAGATTCACAGATGTTGGCCTTTGTCTTCAGATTCAGGTTTATTTATCACATGTACATTGAAATCTCCAATGGAGTGTGTTGATACAGTAGTCATTTGCTGAACGGCATTCTTCAGTGGTATAACTTTTCTTGTGGTATGTATCCACTCACTTTTGAAAGCGTTGGTGGGCACACAATGGTTAAGCTGAACAAACTGTTACTATGAAGCAATCTGAGATTAAACAATGTTTATACAATAGCCAATACTTGTGAGTATCAAGCTTGCACATAAAATTTATAGAGCCCACAAGGAATATCTCAAATCTGAGATATTTGAATAAGTCTGATATTTTTCTTGCTGTTTTTCAGCAAGCAATTTGTCTCTTAGAGAACTCTGTTTTATAAAAAAAACTTCCTCGTGTGTTCCTGAATACTGCTAAGAATGTAGTCTACATTATTTCTGGTTGGGTTTTACTTATACTTACTGTAAATATTTTTTTTTGCTCCAATGCAAGGTAATGAAGGACATGGTGTATAATGTTATTATGTGCAGTCTAGCATCAAGATAAAAACATTCACTCCAAAGGCAAAATGTTTGCAGTGGAACATTTAATATGGTTACTTAGTTGTTTAATCTTGGCTAGAACCCAAACAGAAATAATTGATAAGATGTCATATTCAAAGAAAAGGTGTAAAGCTAATGCAAGCAACATAATTATTTCAAAGTTCAAAGTAAATTTATTATCAAAGTACATATACAGAATGTCATCATATGCAAGCCAGAGATTTATTGTCTTGTGAGCATTCACAGTAAATACCAGAAACACAATAGAATCAATGAAAGACCACACCAACAGGACAGACCCTATGTGCAAAAGACAACAAAACTGTGCAAATACAAAAAGAGAGAAAAAAGAAATAATAATAATAAATAAGTAAACAATAAACATCAAGAACATGAGATGAAGAGTCCTTGAAAGTGAGTCCATATGTTGTGGAAACAGTTCAGTTATGGGGTGAGTGAAGATATCTGCTCTGGTTCAATAGTGTGATGGTTGAGGGGTAGGTACTGTTCCTGAACTGGTGGTATGGGATGTCATGCTGAAAACATCCAGAAAATCAGCATCTACGCAGAGATTTTAATGAGTTTTCATTGGAATCACGCCTAAGAGCTGTGAGGTAATGTTGCAACTCTATAAAACTCTGGAATATTGTGTTCAGCTCTGGTTGCTTCATTATATAGTACATGCAAGCTTTAGAGAGGATGCAGAGGAGATTTACCAGGATTAGAAAGAATGCCTTATGGGGATAGGTTGAGCAAGGTAGGGCTTTTCTCTTTGGAGCCAAGGAGGATGTAAGTGACTTGATAGAGGTGTACTAGATGACAAGAGGCATAGATCTAGCCAAAAACTTCTTCTCAGGGCAGAAATGACTAAAATGAAAGGAATAATTTTAAGGTGATTGGAGGAAAGTATAGGGGGGGGATATAAAAGGTACATTATTTACCCAAAGAGTGGTGGGTGCAGGGAACACCCTGCCAGGTGTGGTGGTAGAGGTAAATATATTAGGGACATCTAAGTAACTCTTGCATAGACACACGGATGATAGATAAATGGAGGGCTATGTAGTAGGGAAGGGTTAGATTGATCTTGGAGTAGGTTAAAAGGTCAGCACAACACTATGGGCCGAAGGGCCTGTATTGTGCTGTAATGATTTATGTTTTGCATTTGATATAATCGTATCTGGTCAATGTCTGTTCCAGTGAAAAGGTCTCACGCTGAAACATTAACACCTTTGAAGACATAAGAAACTGCAGATGCTGGAAATCTGGAGCAACACACAAAGGAGTTGGGGGGGCTCAGCAGGCCAGGCAGCATCTATGGAGGAAAATGGACTGTTAATGTTTTGGGTCAAGGACTGAAAAGAAAGAAGGGAGATGGCCAGTTTAAAAAGGTGGGGGGAAAGGGGTGTAGCAAGAGAGGGCAGGTAATGGGTGGATCCAGGTGAGGAGGAGGGAGGTGATAGATATAAATGACAAAGGCATGAAGAAAATTAAATCTGATAGGAGAGGACAGTGGGTCACAGATTAAAGGGAAGGGGATCGTGTAAAGGGAAGGGGATCGTGTGAAGGGAAGGAGGAATGTGTGAGTGATAAGCAGATGGAGAGGGGAAAGAGATGCGGTGATAAAGACCAGTGGGATCAGAAGGTATAAAGAAGGGAGGGGAGCAGAATGGAATGTTTAGCTCCATTTCTCTCTCCACAGATACTGCTTAACATTCTAAGCCTTCCAAGCATTTTCTGTTGTATTTTGGATTTTTTGGTTGTGATTGGATATTTATCCTGTGTATAAAATCCGAACAGGACATCAGCAAGACCAAAGACCTGATTGTGGATTTCAGGAAGGGTAAGATGAGGAAACACATGCCAATCCTCATAGAGGGATCAGAAGTGGAGAGAGTGAGCAGTGTCAATTTCCTGGGTGTCAAGATCTCTGAGGATCTAATCTGGTCCCAACATATCGATACAGTTATAAAGAAGGTCGTGGAGAGCATTCTGACAGGCTGTAACACTGTCTGGTATGGAGGGGTTATTGCACAGGACTGAAAGAAACTGCATAGAGTTGTAAATCTAGTCAGCTTCATCTTGGGTACTAGCCTACAAAGTACCCAGGACATCTTCAAGGAGCAGTGTCTCAGAAAGGCAGTGTCCATTATTAAGGACCTCCAGCACCCAGGGCATGTCCTTTTCTCACTGTTACCATCAGGTAGGAGGTACAGAAGCCTGAAGGCACACACTCGGCGATTCAGGAACAGCTTCTTCCCCTCTGCCATTTGATTCCTAAATGGACATTGAGCACTACTTCACTACTTTTTTATTTCTGATTTTGAACTACTTATTTTAAATTAATTATTTACTAGACATATATATTTAATGTAATTCAGTATTTTCTCTATATTTATTTATCATGTATTTCATTGTACTGTTGCTGTAAAGTTAGCAAATTTAACGACATACTGTATGCCATTGATATTAAACTGGATTGATTCTGATTCTGATCATTTGGCAGATTAGTTTGAGTAAAATGATATTTTGGATACTGAGTGCCATAGTGTTCAATTCTGTCTCTCTAGGTGTGGTAATCATTTACTCGTGCAGTCCAGTAATGAATGTGACATGGGAAGGGAATGGTTATAGAGTCATAGAGCACTAAAAGCACAGAAACAGGCCAAGATGTGTAGCTGAACTTGAGTGGATTAACAGCCCACGCCATGATTTGTAAACAGTTTTGCTAAGTGAGCTTACAAATCACCCATTTAAGTATGAAGGTAGATTAACTCCAGTCTTTGCTTTCCTCCTTACAGAGATGATTCTGGCCTCACTGACTGGATGTATTCCACAGTGCGATGCTGGGGTGAGAGGGCACAAGGCATCTACAAGTTGGTCATTCGTGATTTGGGTAAGTGCGGAGGCCATAGGAAATGAAGTAACTCAACACAGGATCAACGTAACATCACAAACACAAGAAATTTTGCAGCTGTTAGAAATCCAGAGCAACACAGACAAAATGCTGGAGGAACTCAGCAGATCAGGTAACATTTATAGAGAGAGGAATAAACTGTCAATGTTTTGGGCAAAGATCCTTCGTCAAGACAGGAAACAGCATTCAGAATAAGAAGGAAGGGAGGAATGAAAGGTTTACAAGCTGGCAAATGACAGGTGAGACCAGGTGAGGAGGAAGGTGGGTGGGTGCAGGGAAATGTGATGAAGTGAGAAGCTGGGAGGTGATAGGTGGAAGTGGTATAGGGCTGAAGACAAAGGAATCTGATAGGAGAGGAGAGTGGACCATGGAGGAAAGGGAAGGAGGAGGGGAACCAGTGGGAAGTGAAAGGCAGGTGAAAAGAGAAGGGGTGGGACAGAAACCAGAATGGGGAATGGAAAAGCAGAGATGAGATGGGGGAGAAATTACCAAATGGCTAACCATATCAATTCGACTTCCTACTCATATTCTGACTCGTCTGTCCATAGTATCCTCTACTGCCATGGTGAGGTCATTCTCAGGTTGGAGGAGCAACACCTCTTATTCTGATCTGCATAGCCGCCAAACTGATAGCATGAGCATCGATTTCTCAAAATCATCAAAGTACATACTGTATACGTCAGCATTCACAACCTTGAGATTCATTTTCTTGCAGGCATTTACAGGAAAATATAGAAATACAATAGAATTTATGAAAGCTATACATAAAAAAGACAAATTATGCTAATTTTTAAAAGCTAATACTGAGAACATGAGTAGTAGAGTCATTGAAAGTGAATCTGTAGATTGTGGAATCAGTTCAGTGTTGAGGTGAGTGAAGTTATCCACGCCAGTTCAGAACCTTGATGGTTGTTCCTGAACCTGGTGGTGTGGGACCTTAGGCATCTGTGCCTCCTACTTGATGGTAGAAGTGAGAAAAGAGCATGGCTTGGATGGTGAGATCCTTGACAGATGCTGCTTTCTTGTGGAAGCGCTCCTTGTAAATATGCTCAATGGTGGGGGAAGCCTTACCTATGATGGACTGGGCTGTCTCCACCACTTTCTGTAGACTCTTTTGTTTCTGGACATCGGTGTTTCCATGCCAGGCTGTACATGGCCAGTCAAGATATTCTCCACTGTGCATCTATAGAAGTTTGTCAAAGATTTAGATGACATTCTGAATCTACGCAAGCTTTTAAGAAAGTAGAAGCGCTGTCAATCCTTCTTTGTAATGGCACTTATGTGCTGCTGGACCCAGGACAAATCCTCTGATATGATCATGGCAAGGAATGTAAAGTTACTGACCCTCTCCACCTTTGATCCCTTAATGGGGACCAGATTCTTCCTCTTTAATCAGCTCTTTGGTCTTGCTGACTTTGAGTAAGAGGTTGCTATTGTGGCACCACTGAGCCAGATTTTCAATCTCCCTTCTATAAACTGATTCTTCACCACCTTTGTTTCAGCCAGCAACAGCGGTGATGTCAACAAACTTGAATATGACATTGGAGCTGTGCTTAGACTCACAGTCATAAGAGTAAAACAAGTAGAGCAGGGGACTAAACACACAGCCTTATGCTGAACCTGTGCTGGTGGAGATAGTGTTTTTGGCAATCTGAACTGACTGGGGTCTACAAGTGAGGTAATCCGGGATCCAGTTACACAAGGAGGTTGATGGTAAGGAAGCGTCAAGGGTGGAGGGATATAGAAAGGCAAACTGAATAAATGGGAACCTGACAGATGGACTATAATGCAGAAATATTTGAGATAATTAATTTGGTGAGACAAGTATAACGACAGGTTAGTTTTTAAGAGTTGGAAGTGACTTGCTGAACAGAAGGAGCTGGATCTTCGAGTAAAGGAACCACTGAAAATGTAATGTGCAGGTACAGTAAGCAAAAAAGGAAACCAAATGGTATTTTGGATGTAATTGCAATGGGATTTGAACAGTAAAGACAGCTAACATGAGGAAATCTGCAGATGCTGGAAATTCAAGCAACACACACAAAATGCTGGTGGAACACAGCAGGCCAGGCAGCACCTATAGGAAGAAGCACTGTCGACGTTGCAGGCCGAGACACTTCGTCAGGACTGACTTCGACAGTGCTTCTTCCTATAGATGCTGCCTGGGCGGCTGCATTCCACCAACATTTTGTCAGTAAAGACAGCTAAATGCAATTCTACAGGGTACTGGTAAGAGTGCAGCACAAATATTGCCTGGATGATCTCCTTATCAACAAGGCAAGATATTTATAATAGAATGCACAGAGGTTCACTGCATTCATTCTCAGGATGTGGGGATTGTTGTATGAGGGTGTTTAATCAGATATGGCCCTATACCCTCCAGAATCTAGAGGGATAGGAGGTAATCTCACTTAGAAACATAGAAAACCTATAGCACAATACAGGCCCTTCAGCCCACAAAGTTGTGACGAACATGTCCCTACCTTAGAAATTACTCGGCTTACCCATAGCCCTCTATTTTGCTAAGCTCCATGTACCTATCCAGGAGTCTCTTAAAAGACCCTATCGTATCCGCCTCCACCACCGTTGCCAGCAGCCCATTCCACTAACTCACCACTCTCTGAGTAAAAAACTTACCCCTGACATCTCCTCTGTACCTACTTCCAAGCACCATAAACCTGTATCCTCTTGTGTCAACCTGGGAAAAAGTCTCTGACTATCCACATGATCAATGCCTCTCATCATCTTATACACCTCTACCAGGTCTCCTCTCATCCTCCGTCGCTCCAAGGAGAAAAGGCCAAGTTCACTCAACCTATTCTCATAAGGCATGCTCCCCAATCCAGGCAACATCCTTGTAAATCTCCTTTGTACCCTTTCTATAGTTTCCACATCCTTCCTGTAGTGAGGTGAACAGAACTGAGCACAGTACTCCAAGTGGGGTCTGACCAGGGTCCTATATAGCTGTAACATTACCTCTC
Source organism: Hemitrygon akajei (assembly GCF_048418815.1). Lineage (NCBI taxonomy): Eukaryota > Metazoa > Chordata > Chondrichthyes > Myliobatiformes > Dasyatidae > Hemitrygon > Hemitrygon akajei. Next base: position 46,274,843 of record NC_133149.1, on the reverse strand, counting down.
AGCTCCTAAATTCAATTCCACAATTGATGAAGGCCAATACACCATACACTTTCTTAACCACTGAATCAACCTACGCAGCTGCTTTGAGCGTCCTATGGACTCGGACCTCAGGATCCCTCTGATCCTCCACACTGCCAAGAGTCTTACCATTAATACTATATTCTGCCATCATATTTGACTGACCAAAATGAACCACCTCACACTTATCTGGGTTGAACTCCATCTGCCACTTCTTAGCCCAGTTTTGCATCCTATCAATGTCCCGCTGTAACCTCTGACAGCCCTCCACATGATCCACAACACCCCCAACCTTTGTGTCATCAGCAAACTTACTAACCCGTCCCTCCACTTCCTCATCCAGGTCACTTATAAAAATCACGAAGAGTAAGGGTCCCAGAACAGATCCCTGAGGCACACCACTGGTCACCAACCTCCATGCACTCTTTGCCTTCTGTGGGCAAGCCAGTCCTGGATCCACTAAGCAATGTCCCCTTGGATCCCATTCCTCCTTACTTTCTCAAGAAGCCTTGCATGGGGTACCTTATCAAATGCCTTGCTGAAATCCATATACACTACATCTACTGCTCTTCCTTCATCAATGTGTTTAGTCACATCCTCAAAAAATTTAATCAGGCTCGTTAGGCACGACCTGCCCTTGACAAAGCCATGCTGACTATTCCTAATCATATTATACCTCTCCAAATTAATTTTTAGACAAAGGTCAATAGATTCTTGATAGCAATTAACTTAAATGTAACCCAAGGCATTCAGGAATCTGGATATCAGCAATGATCTTGATAAGGTGGTAGAGCAGGTTTGAGGGGCCAAATCACCCAGTCCTGAACCTTATTTCTCTCCCGTTCAGACGAAGCGTTTGAATTCTCTTTTCCACAGATGCTGCTTGATCTGATGTGTTTGCAGCAGTTTTTGTTTTACTTTCCGATCTCTAGTATCTGCAGATTTTTTTTTGGATTTTCATAGGTATTCTAGTGTCAGTTTAACTTTCCAGATAAACATTGAAAGAGATATTCCATGTTATAAAATAAAAGGAATGGAGGGTTATGGGCTGAATGCAGGTCGGTGGGACTAGGTGAGAGTAAGTGTTCGGCATGGACTAGAAGGGCCAAGATGGCCTGTTTCTGTGCTGTAATTGTTATATGGTTGTGTGGTTATATGGAAAGTTGTTTCCATTGGTAGTTGAGACTAGAACTAGGGGACATTGCCTCAAGATTCAGGGGAGAAGATTTAGTACGGAGACGAGGAGAAACTGTCTTTCCCAGAGAGAGGTGAATCTGTGGAATTCGCTGCCCAGGGAAGCAGTTGAGGCTTCTTCACTAAATATATTTAAGATACAGTTAGACAGATTTTTACATAGTAAGGGAATTAAGGGTTATGGAGAAAAGGCAGGTAGATGGAGCTGAGTTTACAGTCAGATCAGCCATGATCTTATTGAATGACGGGGCAGGCTCAATGGGCCGGATGGCCTACTCCTGCACCTATTTCTTATGTTCTTATGTTCAGAATAGATGCAGAATTTTGTGGATTAATACTTAATAACATAAAATAGTTGAAGGATGATTGTAGGCATTAATCTGTTACAAAAGTACGATATTTGGCAACAAATGTTACTTTAGTTTAGAGATACAGCATGGGACAGGCGCTTCCAGCTCTTCGAGCTACACTGCCCAGCAACCCACTGATTTAACCCTCACCTAATAACCGAGGACAATTTACAATGATCAACAAACCTTCTAAACAGTACGCCTTTGGACTGTGGGAGGAAACCGGATCATCCAGAGAAAACCCACTCATTCCTTGGGGAGGATGTACAATCTACTTACAGAGGACGTGGAATTGAACTCCAAGCTTGGACGTCCTGAACTGTATTAGTGTCACTGTAACCACTTTGCTACCATGGCGCATTTTACATCTCGCTCCAATCTAAAAGAGATGTTATAGTGCTCATCCTCTCTCTGTCTTCACTCAGACACCAACCCTCAGCGAAAGGATGGATTCCTCAATCAATGGCAGCTCACACTGTATGGTTCTTCCTGGTCATTTGAAGATGTCAAGCAACGCCAGAGGTAAATCCTTGGTCACATGTTGACAGAGTAACATCCTCCCCCGAGATATTCTTTTTCCTGCCAATCAGTTGACAATCAGATGGGGATGGAGGTGAAATGGGTAAAGCTGGGGTGGGGGCAGAGAGGGGAAAGACTGTATGTTTTTCACAGTTTGTAGTTTTTAATTTAAAAAATTCTTTTTGTATTCTTGGGTCTGGCCACAGTACCTATGCAATGGCCATGATTTGAACCTTCCTCCTCAAAACCCACATCCTTGGCACTAAAAATGTCTCCTTTTCTCACAGAGGTGATTGAGATTAATGTGCCTCAAGTGCTTAATGTGCTAAAGAAAAACTCAGCAGGTCAGACAGATGAAGACAAAGGGTTGGCCAGTGTTTTGGGTTGAGACCCTGCATCAGGATTGGATTTTGAACAAACGTCTTGAGTAAATTAATAAAAATATCCCTCTCATTCTCCTGAGAAAGCTTGAGCCACGATTTGCCTTCAGAGATCTCATTTGTTGGGAAGGGCTTGCCATGCGTCAAAACATTCATTAGTTAAGCAACAATCATGTTTAACTGTGTGCTTCTTGACATTACCAAGGGTGGTTGAAGAAGCTATGAGTGGAAAATTCCTGAACGACAGCTTTTCATTGCCTTGTCCCCCTGGACTGGAGATCTCAGATCAGGAATGGAATTATATGACTCCCAACACACTCAAGGTAAAATTTATCATAGCATCTCAACTCCTTTTGCACACCACAATAGGACAGGACTGTGCACCTGACCCTTGGGATTGTGAGACTGGTACTGGAAGTGAAAGTACTGCCAGAGTAGTAAGAAGTACAATAGTATAAGTACCTGGTGGAAAGGTACATGGAGGTGAGGGGTTTGGAGGGACATGGGCTGAATTGGGACTAGCTAGGTGGACAGCCTAGTCAGCATAGTCTCACTGTGCTGAAGGGCCTATATCTGTGCTGTATTCCTCTATGACTCTATAAAACTAAAAGGTATAAATTTAAAAAACATCATGTTTAAAAAAAAGATATCAGAAATACACAGCATCTCAAGCAGCATCTGAATAAACGAGTCAGTTTAATGTTTCAAAGGGAAACACTGATCAGAACCAATCTAATTACACCTGAAACACGAACCTTCAAATTCTGACAAAACCCCTGGTTTGTCTCTCAATTTTTCACTTCATATGAGAGGAAATGGCACTTGTCTTGGGCCTTTGATTAAAATCTGCTTATATAGTTAACCATTACTGTAGTCCCCTGTTCAGTGCTATACAGGTATAAAACATTGACGTATCAGCCAATGAGCTGTAATTGGCTTCAGGGCTAGTTACCTAGGAAGTGGTGTCCATGATACCTGCCCTAACCCCCAACAATACTGCTGAAAGATGCTGTTGTGTGGCATACGGGTGAAAGTTGGTTTAACCTTGCATGGAACGATGAGTATTGGATGAGCTCCAGAAATCTGAGTTCAAATCCCGGCACAATTCAATTTAGATATTAAATTTGGTTAATTCTAGAATTAAACAATGAAACTGCCAAATTATCCCTAAAATATCTTTTAGTTCATAGTTGGCATTTAGGGCAAGAGTCCTGTCATCCATACCAGGTCTGGTTTATATATATCTAGACCCATCATGTGTATGACTGAGTGATCTCTGGAAATGTACGGCAAGTTACTCAGTTCAAGGGTAATTGTTGATAGGTAACAAATGCAGTGGCCCCCATAGCTGCTGAATAAATTGACTTTAGAACATAGAACAATACAACACAGTACAGGTCCTTTGTCCCATGATGTTGTAACAACACTTTAACCTACTCCAAGATCAATCTAACTCTTCCCTCCTGTGCAACCCTCCATTTTCCTTTCATCCATGTGGCTGTCTAAGTTTCTTAAAAGTCTCTAATGTGTCTGCCTCTACCACTTCCCTAGACAGTGTGTTCCATTCACCCACCACACTCTGTGTAAATAAAATTCCTACTTCTGACATCTCCCTCTATCCAGTCATCTTAAAATAAAGAAAGAAACTCAGCTCAATCAGTTGGTGTTGGTGTTTATAGAGTCACAAGGTCACAGGCCCTTCAGCCCACCTACTCCATGCTGACTTTCAAACACCTATTTGCATTCCTCCCATATTGATTCTCCCACATTTCTGTCAACTCGTCCCCCCCTCCACCTTAAGACGGGGGTGATTTACAGAGGCCAGTTGACCTATCAACGGAGACATCTTTGGGCTGTGGGAGGAAACCAGAGCACAAGGTGGAAAACTTCACATAGACAGTACCGAATGTCAGAATTGAACCCTGGTCAATAGAACATGGAGGTAGCAGCTCTACCAGCTATAGCAAATGTGCCAGCCCTAATTTCACTCCTGAGTAATCTGCCTAATCTCATGTGCTCATCTTGTTTTCAATACCCTTCCTTTCTGTCACCTACTGAACATTACCTGTGATTCCTTTCTTTATTGCCTCTGACATCTGAAGTGTTGTGCTTTCCATAGGCAAGAAAAGCTTTGTTGGAGATAGTGAGAAATCTAATTCCAGATGATGACCCTCGATTGGGAACCCACAGCCAAATCAAGCCACAATATTGGCAAGGGGGCAGGGGTGGGAGAGTATCAAAATTGGTCAGTTAACTGGGAAATAAGCAATAACAGAATACAAAATGTTTCTCTTCTCAGATGCTGTTACTCCTGGGTTGTTTTACCATTTTCTGGTCCATATATTACACCCTAGAGGTTATTTTCTACCCCAGGAAAGACTTCAAGTTCAGCCTGCAGTATAACTCTAACCGGGGACCTTATCGAATCCTGCGTGGAGTGGAGGCAGATAAGTATGAGTCTGAGTTAATCCCACTGCAAAGTGTGAACTGCACTGACAATGAACAACAGCAGATAACAGACAACGAGGAAGACAGTCTGGTTAAAATGGAGGAAGTAAATCCTAATTACAGCATGCAAAATGTCGCCTTAACTGTAACTGACACTGGGCTAGCTGAAGAACAGTCAGGCCCAAACAATCAAGATGATCACAAGAACAGTGAGAACACGACCCTGCTTTGCTCCTTTGACAATGAAACAGCTAACCAGCCAGTGAATCTACTGTGATCATACATGAAAATAAGGCAGCTTCAATTAACTTTTAGATCCGCAATGGCTGCCGGAATTCAACCAACATGGACCAACAAATTGGATATGGATATTAACTGTCTGCTTGCCAAATGGATCAGGCCTATCATTATAGAAGAGTCAACACAGTATCGCTAACTCTTTCATTTCATTTTTTTACCCCTCTTGCTTGCATTCCCCTATGCTCTTTCCCATATGACTTCTTCTTCATTCTCTATTCCACCTCTCTACACCTTACCTACACCTCATGCTTTACTTCCCACTCTTTCTCAGTCTTTCCTCTTCCTTCCATCTCTCCCACCTCTCTCTGCCTTTCCTCATCCATCCATCTCTCCCACCTTCATCTCTGCCATTTCAGTGCAAGTCTCTGCAAGAGATTGTGCTACAGTAGGTCATGAAATTTTATTTTTTTTAAAAGTCTGCCTTCATTCTAACTGTGATTATCAGTTGGAAAGTTTCTGTTTGTCACTGGACTTGTTATACATGACGTTGCATTCATCCTTCTACATCCTGAAATGATAAATTGATGTGAGATGGAACCTGCCCATGCAGATACAGCCTCCTGATCATGATTGACATTTTGGGTTATGTAATAATTTACTTTGCTGACCTCCTAGTCAAAATGGAAGCTGCGTTTCAAATTACTGATCACTTGAATTCAAGCTTTTACATGAGTGAAACGCAGTCCGAAATATCATGATTTGTGCATGTACTTGAGATTAATTTTAGTGGTACATTCATGCCAATCTGAGAATGAAGTCTATTACACATATTTGGTATAAAATGGCTTTTATCATTGTAATCCCTCAGAGAACAGTGAGTGATCACATTGTACAGACACAAATCCTTTTGGTTTTGTCTTTTATTTCAAACGAAGACCAATTCCTTAAGCCCATTTCCCCTACTGGGCCATAGGCTACTGACTTCAGCTTGAGAGTTCTCTGACCTGGGCCCCTCTTTCCTTCCTTTCCCAGGAATGAGGCCTTTCCAGCTTCTATTGCTGTTTCTGTAGCTCTGTGTTTTTATGGGATGGGATTGCTAGCCCCATGCCCAACTTTCCTCCTTTTGTAGCCGGACCTGGGACTGTCCGTGGCAGAGTTAAATGATAAATTAGCTGAGACATATTTTAAATAATGACACAGTGCAATAAGTTCTGGGAGACACTTGGTTATTTTACTAATATGGTACAAGTCATCTCTCTGTATAACCTCAGCAAGACGACCAATACTAGACAGTACAATTACAGTGAAAATTGTCCAAGTACCTCAAATTAGTAGTTAGATATGATGGTAAATCTGCAATTCACTTTAGCAAGGTGATACTTGAAAAGTCAATATTTCCGGTGCTTTCTTAAACATGTAATTTGGAGCTTCCATAACCTTTCCCATTTCAGAAATGGATTCTGTTCATTAGCAGTGATTCAGGCAGTGATTATACAGATGATCATCACTGGTTAAACTGGATTAGTCTACATTAATAAATGGGGATAAAAGGGAAGAGTGCACAAACCCATGGGTGAGTCTGAGATATTGTCATCTTTTGCTGAAAGTTGTTTGATCCTGTCATGACCAGCATTTTATCTTATGCTAAAACAGTAAATGTTCCCTCTATGAAAGAGCATCATTGTCTAACACAGTGTCTTCTGGGATTTCTAGTCTAGATTTAAGGTGATTAAACCCCAGCAAACGTCAAGGAAATATCTACCTTTATGTTGTTGCAGGGGTTTGACATGTCCTTCATTCAGTAGTGCAACAAAGAAGTTAATCCAAGAAACTGCTACAATAAAGGGTGGAGAGAGCCTGGGAGAGTTTTCAGTCCATTCTTCAAGCTTATCCTCATTGTCCAAATCTCTAACAAAATCTTACAGAATTCCTGTGGAGTTTGGAGTCTGACAGGGGAGGCTATTATTGGCTTATCTTACTTCCATATATTATGGAATCATTGTTCAAAGATGAGAAACTTTCTACAATTTCTGAGTATTGTGATTTTTTTTTGCTTACTCATCTCCATGTTCTTGACATAGAGGGCTAATCAAATTAGATTTTTTTCTTTGTGGTATATGAGTGAAAGCTGGTAATATCAAATATTCCAAGATTTCCATAACAGCTGGCTCTCATGAGAGAAGCAGGCATCTCAGTCTATGTTACAGAGCCTAGAGTTTTCTCTAAATCACTAACGTCTTGAAAAGTGGAATCATTGCTGTGTCACTCAGGGTTGCTGTTTGAATTTTTGTGAAATTAATTGTGTGACTAATTACAACATATGGATCAGTCAAACTGCTGCCTCTTGGTTTGCAGAACCAGATATCCAATGGTGACGGGTTTTTATTTTAGGGGTATAAATGTTAAATTGTTTAAAGTTGTGCAATCAGTTTATTGACATGAGTGAATGTAAGTCACTGGTCATCATGAATTTAATTGTCTCGAGGAATGCACTGATCAATGTTTTCATGTCACTGCCCACAGGTTTGGCAGAATTGTTATCCCTTTGACTCTTAACATAATAAAATATTATATCGAAGAAATTGTGTCAATCCAGTGCGCTACCCAGAGGAAGCTGAACCAGCAGAAGCGGGAGCTTGTTGAAGAGAGGGACGTTAGAATGGTCTTTGGTGCATAGAACACTACAGCACTGTACAGGCCCTTTGGCCCACAATGTTGTGCGGACCTTTCACCCTGCTCTAAGATCAATCAACCCGTTCCCTCCTATATAGCCTTCCATTTTTCTATCATCCATGTGCCTATCAAAGATATTTACCAAAATAGTGTCCATTGCATAAGGCTATAACTTGTATGTAATTTTTTTATTTTATTTTATTTTATTTTATCAACTTCTCGCTAGACAAATATGTAAATATTTCAAAATGACTTCCTGTGGTTGAAATCTGACCTGGCACTCTGACATATAAATGACACTACTGTTGTGTGCATTTCTCCAAGCCGTTGTTAGGCAGTAAAATCAAGAGGATATTTTTAGATGTCTGACTCCAGACTAAGGCTGGACAAATATGATGAGAGTTATTCCTCGGAATGAAATTCTCTTGTACTGATCTGGAGTTATAGCTCAGGATCCTTCCCGAATGCATTTGCATTGATCAATCTTTGCTCAGGATGGGAGAGGCTGTGATCTCCCTACCCAGCTGAATTCCACCACGATGAAAAAAGTTGGGTGGGCCCACAACAACATTTTTGAAAATTATTATTCAGTGGAGGAATGGATAGAGCAGTTTCATGAGCTGCCAGTCATCAAGGCACAACTCTGTATTGGTGTATTTAAAATTAAAAGTTCAAAGTACTTTTTTCAAAGTACATATGTGTCACCACATGCAACCTTGAAATTTGTTTTCTTGCAGGCATTCACAGTAAACACAAAGAAACACAATATAAATGATGAAAAGCCACTTACAAGATGGACAAACAAGCAATGTGCAAAAAACAACAGACTGTGCAAATACAAAAGAGAAAAATAATCAAAAATAATAATAATAAATGAGTAAGCAATAACTATGGAGAACATGAGATAAAGTGTCCTTGAAAGTGAGTCTGGAGGTTGTGGGAACAGTTCAGTGTTGGGGTGAGTGAAGTTATCCCCTTTGGTTCAGGAGCCTGATGGTTGAGGGGTAATAAATATTCCTGAACCTGGTGGTGGGAATCCTATTGTTCCTGTACCTTCTTCCTGATGGCAGCAGTGAGAGGAGAGCATGGCCTAGGTGGTGGGGGTCCCTGATAATGGACGCTGATTTGCTGTAGCAGCGCTCCGTGTATAAGTGTTCTATGGTGGGGAGGGTGGTGGGTGGTCACCACACATCACATGTCTTTCCCCAAGGTCCTGGGTAATTTATGGTGGGAAGTGAATTTGTAATCAAACGGCACTTGTATCACACGTCTGATCTGAATCCTCAGTGAGAACGGTCTGAGGCTGTCTTTGCCTTTGCCATATTCAAGCCTTTACTTGGGGCTCAATATTTCCTCCTCTTCCAAAGCTGCTCAGAGGTCACTGGTCTCAGTTTAGTTTAAGCAGAATGGGCTAGAGTTTGGTTCAAAGAAAATCAGAGCCAGTTACTATTCTGGGGGCGGTTATCAGCTCTGGGACTTAGTCACAGGCTAGACTCAGCGTCAGTCTGAGTCCTCTCCACGATGCCTGGCTAAACTTGTCTGACATTCTCCCCTTCAACTCCATTCACTTATTCCAGCTCCACAAGAAGTCCAGGTCAATGATGTGGCTATTTCCATGTGTAGCTTGCCACTTCATCTGGGATGCACAGGACGGTCTTGGGTTCTATCCTATTCTTCTGCAGTTCCACGACTCTTTAACAGTTAAGTGTTGTTGCATTTGATTTTTTTTCTCATATGCTGCCAGTGTCCTCCACATGGAAAATCTATAACTTGCCCTTTCTGGATCTTTCCATGTCCATCTCAAGTGATGGCTAGCTATCAACACTGGTTGATAGGCTCCTACAGCCATCTTGACTGTACTTTCTCCCATCCTATCTCCATTTCATTCCCTCAGTTCCTCCACCTTCATTGTGTGAACTTCAATCCACACTGGACCCTCTGAAATACATTCAAATTTCAAAGTACATTTATCTAAGTATGTATACATTATACAACCTTGACATTTGTTTCCTTACAGGAAGCCACAGTACGGGCAGCATGGCCGCATAGTGGTTAGCACAACGCTTTATATTGCCAGTGACCTGGGTTCAATTCCCACTGCTGTCTGTAAGGAGTTTGTACATTCTTCCTGTGATGGCATGGGTTTCTTTTGGGTACTGCAGTTTCCACCCACAGTCCAAAGACTGTGAATGGGGTTGCGTGAGCTCCAGGATCAGCCATGATGAAATAGAGCAGAGTTGATGGGCTGAATGGCCTAATTCTGCTCCTATGTCTTATGGTCTTACGGTCTTAAAGACATTCCAGTTAGTAGGTTAATTGATCATTGTAAATTGTCCCGTGATTAGGATAAGATTAAATTGGGGGACTGCTGGGCAGTGCGGCTCGAAGGGTTGTAAGGCCTTTTTCTGTGCTGTATGTCAATAAATAAATAAAACAGCAAAGAAACCCAAAAAACTCATTAAAAAAGAAAACCATCAAATACCCAATGTGCAGAGAGAGAGAAAAACACACATCATGCAAACACTAAAATAGCTTTGGAACAAAAGAGAGTCCAAAGACATGAAGCCCAGAGCAGGTCAGAGGCTCAGCCTCAGGTCAGCACAGAAATGGGTAAATGTTGCAAAGCAGCAAGCAGAATTGGCCCAACTCTTGCCTCTGGTCCCAACACCTTGCCTTTTCAATCCATCTGGCCTAGTGTTTAAATCATCCAAACATTGTGTCGTTCCTCACTCTAGGACCGGGGCTCTGTCACATCGATACTTTCTGGGCCTAGACCCCGCTGCCATGTTTTGGCCCGCACCTGACCTTTCCAAACTGGCCTGATGCTTCGGTCAATCAAACCTTGTTCTTGGTTTAGATGGATGGGCCTCGAATCTGCCTCTCCTCTGTTCTGCTGTCCCCAATTTTGCCTCAAATATGCCTCAACTTTGTCTTGCACATGTACGCTTTGACCCTCGCCTCAGCTTCGCATCACATGCTTCAACCCTTGGCTCAGCCTTGCCTTCGCTCGTCTCTCATTGTTTGTGGTTATTGCTTACCATAATTTTTTACAGAAAAGGTGTTATTAATAAAGTATGCAGTTGCAATCTTAGTTTTGTTTGCTGCTAGTAAGTAGTTGCTGGGATTCACCAGTGCCACCTTAAACCAGAACTGTGATTTCCCTGGACAGACCACCTCTACCCTCACCTCCTCTTCTCCCAGATAAGTTCCCCGAGCATCACCTTTCATCCCACCAGTCCTGCCTTTAACAGGTCATCCTTTCTGTCACTTCCAGCAAGGTTCTGCCACAAGGCAAACCTTCCCCTCCCCTGCCTTTGAACATTTGGCAAACATAGCTCCCTTGATAACTCCCTGGTCTGCTTTTAGCTTGGCAACTGGAGGCAGAGGGTTGCTTTTCTCATCGGAGGTCCTTGACCAGTGATTTTGGGACCCTGATAGTTGTGACATACATTAATGACTTGGATGTGAATGCAGGAGATAGGTTTAGTAAGTCTGCAGATAACACAAACACTTGAACTTGATAAGGCCATAAGTCATAGGAGTAGAATTAGGCCATTCGGCCCATCGAGTCTGCTCCACCATTCCATCATGACTGATTTATTATTCCTGTCAACCCCATTCTCCTGCCTTCTCCCCATAACCTTTGATGCCCTGACTGTTCTCCCTTGTAGACAGTGAAGAGGATTGTCTTCAGCTACTGTGTGATATATATCACCTAGAAAGTTGGGCAGATTGATAGCGGATGGAATTTCATCCTGTCAACTGTGAAATAATACATTTTGGAAGGTTACTTAATTACTGATTACAGATATAATCAATAAATGTCAGGGCCCTAGGAAATGTTGATGAACAGAGGAACCTTGGCGTACAAGTCCAAAGACACCCAACACTGACAGGATAGGTCAGGTAGTGAAGAAGGCCAATGGGATCCCTGCTTTCAGCAGCCATAGCATAGAAAGAAGAGTAGAGATGTCATACTACAACTTTATAAAGCCATTGTTCAGGCCACATCTGTAGTATTGTACAAAGTTTTTGTCATCACACCATAGGAAGGATGTGATTGTGCTGGAAAGGGTACAGATGAAATTTGCCAGGATATTGCAAATTGTATACACAAGAGATTCTGCAGATGCTGCAAATCCAGAGCAACACACACAAAATGCTGGAGGAACTCAGCAGGTCAGGCAGCATCTATTGTTATCATCATTCCTTTCCGCGCATTGGGCGGCAACCTTGCCATTTCTTTAGCAATTTTGTCTGTATTTAATGAGGCCAAGTTGCTAGCTTGACACTCAACCCAGCATGGATGGAAAGCATGCCAGGAGCCAGCCAGAGTCGAACCCGGGATTACTCACCTTGAAGTCTGGTGTGGATTCCACTACACCACCGGCCAACCAGGCAGTATCTATGGAGGGAAATAAACAATTGATGTTTTGTTCCTCCAGCATTCTGGGTTTGTTTCACCAGGGTGTTAGAGCATTTTCTTTGTAAAACAAGATTGGATTGGCTGGGTTTATTTTCCCTGGAGGACATGAGGCTAAAGGGTGACTTTATAGAGGCATCCAAAATCAGTAAGGGAATAGATGAGTAGTTATTAAGAACCTTTTCACCATGATCTAAACAAGAAGCCTAAAGTGAGAGATAGGACTTGAGAGGATGATTTTCACACAGAGAGGGGTTAGAATCTGGACCAGGTGGAGGCCAACACTCTCACATTTAAGAAGCATTTAGACAAGACTTGAATTGCTAAGGCAGAGATGGCTCATGGATGCAAACAACATATTTCACTGTATGTTTTGATGTATATGTGACCAATCAAGCTAATCCCTCTTTAATCTCTGCCTTGCATCCTTAGGAGATGCAGCACCTCACCTTTCACCTATCCCCTTCCCACTGTCTAGGGATTCAAGCAGTCCCTCTAAGGTGAAGCAGTGAATCACCTGCATTCTTCATATCTAGGGACCTGCATTCATTATTCACAATGTGGTCTCCTCCAGATTGGAGAAGCCAAAGGCAGATGGGTGATTGTGTCGAAGCGTGCTTATATTTCATCCATGGGACAACCCCAAGCTCCTGTTTGTTTGCCATGTTGATTTGCAGTCCCACTTCCATTCTGGCCTCTCCAGAGCTTGTTACATTGAAACCTAATTCAAGATTAAGATTAAAGTGGGAATTGAGCCTCCAATCACTGGTAGATAGGGAACTAACTACTATTCTATCAACTAGCATTTGATGCAGAGACAAGTTTTTATGTAATGAAAATTAGCAGGTTAACAGTGATTCTTTTTGTTATCAGGATGAGAGGGAGAAAAAGTAGTTAAATTCTGTGCTGGGTTTTTGTTTTCAAAAAGATGTTTTGGTAAAAAAATAAACTATGGTCCAGGTGCAAGTTAAAGAGAATAGACAGGTTAATGGTTCAGCATGGACTAGATGGGCCAAAGGGTCTGTTTCTGTGCATTTATATCTAATTTAACATGCTGTAACTTGATTCCCTTGTACATAGCGATGAATTATGAGTCTTTGCTTGCACTAGGAGATGTCACAAGATGTTATGGTTAAAAAAAAATATTTTGAATACTGAGCTTCAGAGAGAAGGAAGGCTTTTGTTCAATGAAGTTACCACAAGATTGTACGGTACTAACCATGATACTGTGATCGAAACTAAAGGCAATAAAGTTTATTCATGCAAAATTAATTCTGTGCGTCTGATTTTTATACAATACTAGAAGTATCAGTTTACAATAAAAATGTGAAATATATCCCGCACTAAGACTCCTAAGTCACTTTGCATCTCTGATTTCACTACTTGTTTAGAAAATAGTCTATGCCTTAACTTTTTCTACCAAAGTGCATAACCATACACTTCCAAGTTCAAGTTGAAATTTATTTTCATCTGACTATACATATATATATTATATACACATACACACAACCAAATGAAACAATGTTCCAGACAATATATCCTATCTGCCACATCTTTGTTCATTCTATTAATCTGTACAAGTCCTTCTGCAGACTCCTGCTTCATAAACACAACCTGCCCCTCCACCTATCTTTTTATCATTGGCAAACTTGGACACAAAACCATCATCCAAGTCATAGACATATAATGTGAAAAGAAGTCCCAAATCAAACCCCTGTGGAACACCACTAGTCACTGGCGTTCAACCAGAAAAGACGCCCTTTATTCCTACTCGCTGCCTCCTGTCAATCAGTCGATCTGCTTTATCTGTGCTAGTATCTTTGCTGTAATAGCATGGGCTCTTATATTGTTGAGCAGCCTCATGTGTGGCACCTTGTCAAAGGCCTTGTGAAAATCCAAGTACACAACATCCACCAATTCTCCTTTGTCTATCCTGATTGTTATTTCTTCAAAGAGTTCCAATGGATTTGTCAGGCAAGATTTTCCCTTGAGGAAACCAGCCTATTTTATCACGTTCCTCCAAGTACTCTGAAACCACATCTTTAACAATCGACTCCAACATCTTCCCGACTATTGAGGTCAGGCTAGCTGGCCTATAAGTTCCTTTCTTCTGCCTCTCACCCTTCTTGTAGAATGGAGTGACATTTGCAATCTTCCACTCCTCCAGAATGATGCTAGAATCAATTGATTCTTGAAAGATCATTACTCATGCCTCCACAATCTCTTCAACCATCTCTCTCAGAATTTCTGGCATACTGCTGGTGTTGACCACAGTGAACACTGATGCAAGACACTTATTCACTTCACCCATTTCTTTGTCCCCCATTACTACCTCTCCAGAGTCATTTTCCAGCAGTCTGATATCCATGCTAGTCTCTCTTTTACTCTGAAAAAGATCTGAAAATATATAAAAAATATCTGAAAAAGACTTTGGTATCCTCTTTAATATTATTGGCTAGTTTACCTTCATATTTCATCTTCTTGTTTTTTTAGTTGTCGTCTGTTGGTTTTTAACAGCTTCCCAATCCTCTAATTTCCCAATAATTTTTGCTCTATCATATGTCCGCGCTTTTGTTTTTATACCATCTTTGACTTCCCTTGTCAGCCACAGTTGCCTCACCCTCCCTTTAGAATACTTCTTCATCTTTGGGATGTATTTATCCTGCGCCTCCTGAATTTCCCCCAGAAACTCAAGCCATTGTTGCTCCACCATCATCCCTGCTAGTGTCCCCTTACAATCAATTTTGGCCAGTTCATCTCTCATGCCTCTGTAATTAACTTTACTCCATTGTAATACTGATACATCTGAATTTATCTTCTTCCTCTCAAACTGCAGGGTGAATTCTGTCATATTATGAACACTGACTCTTAAAGTTTCCGTTACCTTAGCCTCCCTAAATAAATCTGTTTCATTTTACAACACCCAATCCAGAATTGCCTTTTCTCTAGTGGGCTTAACCATGAGCTGCTCCAAAAAGCCATCTTGTTGGCATTCTATAAATTCCTTCTCTTGGAATCCAGCACCAACCTGATTTCCCAGTCTTGCAAATGCTATTTTCCAAAGCCTGATCTCACAACAAATTTACTGGGATACAATGTATCAAGTTTCCATTTGGATACTTTATCTAGGAGTGCTTGATGCTCATTATCAATGTTCAAGTAGATTCCCTGAACATCCCTGTTTACTATTTCAGTTTTGACTATAATAATTTACTTGGAATGTACATTCAGTGGAACCTGATGTGTCTTCTGCTGCTGTAGCTCATCCACTTCAAGGTTCGACGTGTTGCATGTTCAGAGATGCTCTTCTGCACACCACTGTTGTAACGTGTGGTTATTTGAGTTACTGTCACCTTCCTGTCAGCTTGAACCAGTCTGGCCATTCTCCTCTCACCTCTCATTAATGAGGTGTTTTTGCCCACAGAACTGCCGCTCACTGGATGTCTTTTTTTGTCTTTTGCCCCATTCTCTGTAAATTCTAGAGTCTGTTGTGTGTGAAAATCCCAGGAGATCAGCAGTTTCAGGGATACTCAAACCACCCTGTCTGGCACTTAGATCACATTTCTTCCCCATTCTGATGTTTGGTCTGAACAACAACTGAACCTCTTGACCATGTCTGCATGCTTTTATGCATTGAGTTGCTGCCACATGATTAGACATTTGTATTAATGAGGTGTACAAATGTACCTAATAAAGTGGCCACTGAGTGTTTTTGTACAAAGAAACACATCATAACACATAGTTAAATGCAAGATTAGTTTGTCACATGTACATCAAAACATACAGTGAAATGTGTCATTTGCGTCATCGATGTGGTGGGGACAGCCAGCAAGCGTCACCACACTTCTGGCACCAACATAACCTGCCCACAACTCACTAACACTAACCTGTATGACTTTGGAACATGGGAAAAAACTGCAGTACCCGCGTGGTCACAGAGAGAACATACAAACCCCTAACAGTGACGGGAATTGAACTTGGGTCGCTGGCGCCATAATAGTGTTACACTAACCGCTACACTACTGTGTCATCCCATGGTAATAGATATTCACACCTTAATGCCAGACAGAAGTGGGAAAGGATCTCAATACGATTGGGTACCTTCACTTACTGCAAAAGGGATGCTGGGATTCACTCAGTACCTCCAGTGACATGAAATATGAAACACAAATGATGCAAACACCCATATTTCTTATGTTCTTATATATGTTTCAATTCCTTTCTTCCTTGCTGAGCTCCCTGGAGGTATGTGTATTTTAACTTCTGGAAAGTTACAGGAAAATAACCAAACCCATTGGCATAGAGCAACCCTTTCACGATGGCATCAAAGTCAGAGCAGCATAATATTTTTTAGAAAGTGTTTTAGATAATGTATGATTATGAAGAGTTGTGGATTATTTAACACTAACATAGAAAAAGTAAGTTAATAAGACCAAATAAACCATTTTATTGCTCATCTAATTCTCTTATACAGCACACATAAAATGCTGGAGGAACTTAGCACCTATGGAGGGGAATAGCAGTTTATGTTTCAGACTGAGACTCTTCATCATGAAAGGTCTCAGCCCTAAATGTCAGCTGTTTATTATTTTCCAGAGATGCTACCTGACCTGCTGAGTTCCTCCAGCATTTTGTGCATGTTGTTCTGGATTTCCAACAACTGCAGAATCTCATGTTTAGATTCCCTGATCATTACTTTGAGTATTCTAGCTGTGCTGCAGTCTGTAGGATACACAGACTTCAAGAATAGGTTGAGTGAGTTAGAGCTTTTCTTTTTGGAGTGAAGGAGGATGAGAGGCGACTTGATAGAGGTGTCCAAGATATGAAGCATAGACAGAGTGAACAGCAATAATGGCGAATAACAGAGGGCATAATTTTAAAGTGATTGTAAGTAGTGGGGTGGGGGGGATGTCAGAGCTAGCTTTTTTCCCCAAACCACAGTGGGTTCTAAGTATACGGAACACATTCTTGAGGGTGATGGTGGAGGCAGATATATTAGGGACATTTAAGAGACTCTTAGATAGCCCCCGCATTTTATTTCATCCATGTGCCCATGTGGAAGGGAAGAGTTAGATGGATCTTGGAGTAGGTTAAAAGGTTGGCATAGCATCACAGACTGAAGGACCTGTACTGCTCTATGTTTGCCCAGGACTGATGGCAAAATGATTTCCAACACCCCCCCCCCCCCCCCACCCCAATCAGTAATTTTTGTCTACAGCCAATCCATAGCATCCAATAAATTTAAACCACAACTCTCCATCTTAAGTTTTTATTCAAGTTGGTACTGTTTCAAATGACAAGAAAAAAATAATGTACAAAATATAGGGCCAATGAATTATAAAAGCAAAAAAATGTACAACATTGAAACAAAAGTTATTTTTCAGTAGGGGCACTTGCACAATGTGATTTTAGAAATGTTGTTCCTTCCCACAAGATAACCTGCTATTGATAACTCCACAACTTCAGCCTTTTTATGACTTCTGGACCGGGATAGTTGTAACACTGGCATGCAGAACACTAAAACAAGTGATTATTTTGGTCAAACTTGTGCAAGTCACTTTTAACATGCACTTACAATGTAGGATGCAGCATTGGAAACCAGATTTACCTGAAAGTACAGAAGTCTCCCATTGAATCAGTCATGTTGTACGTGACAAACTGCAACATTTGAAATAATCTGCCCAATGCAAGATAAACCAAGCACCAAGAGACTTTCCCCATTGCTAAAAAGTAACTGGAATTATGATAATTAAGGTGTTTCCTTTGAATTCCTTTGGCCATTTAACAAAACATTTTAGTGATCAACATGCCAATTATTCCAAAGGTGAATTTCAATAAGAAAAAAAAGACAATTTTATTCATTTCAACCTCTCTTCATACATTTTTAATACATAAAAAGGACATCTCTTTACCAACTAGACAGAGTGATAAGATTTCAAATGAAGCAACAGAAAGCAGAATGGTTAAGCCATACAACCAATAAGCTTTGACAGCATGCTGTAATACATCTGTACAATTCCACATCAGGGTTGAAGCGAAAGTTAGCAAAGTGACAGCAGTCCTTGCAGCCATCAGTAATTTTTAATGAATAAATGCGTGATGGAAAGGTCCATGTACTAGAGCAAATGTAACATATATATGTCCACATTACAGCCCATATCAGGGGGAGGGGCAATAAATGTTGCAAGACTTTAAAAGGACAAAAGACACCTTTTTAAACTGCCAAATAATAAATACAACCTGCCTAGATCACACCATTTACTTTGTTGAAGGTTTTAGTGTTTTGGGCTGTTTGGACTTCTATTCACTTTGAAATGGTAGAATCTTGCTTTACAAAGAGTTCAATTAATAGATTTTTTAGCTGATAATCTGCCTGCCAAGTCCATAGCCAGACATTCCGGCCTGTGATGCTCCTTGGTTGCTTCCCATCTGTAAGCCGATGATGTTCTTCCCCTGGCGTAGTTGTTCTTCTGTAAATTCACGTTTGTTCTCTTGTGCTTTCCTACAGCAGGGGAGCAAATGTAGATAAACGCTAATGAAAATGCACTCATTTAGAGTTCATGAGAGAATGGCAACACTTCAACAAGCTCAAACACAAGAGATCTGGCAGGTGCTGGAAACCTTGAGGTGTAGTGGAGAGCCACAGATTTTTCCCGGTATAGAAATGGCTAATATAAGGGGTCATAAGTTTAAGAATTTGGGAGGAAAGTATAGGGGAGATGTCAGAGGTGGTTTCTTTTTCATTTACACAGAACAACAGGTACGTGGAACATGCTCTAGGATGGTGGTAGAGGCAGATACATTTAAGAAACTCTTAGATAATATTTTTCTCTTTGGAGAGAAGGAGATTGAGAGTTGCCTTAGCAACACACACAAAATGCTGGAGGAACTCAGCAAGCCAGGCAGCATTTATGGAAAAGAGTAAACAGCTGACGTTCCTGCCAAAGGATCTCAGCCCGAAATGTCGACTACCCTCTATTCCATAGATGCATCGATGGAGGGAAATAAGCAGTTAGCATTTCAGGCCAAGACCCTCATCAGGACTTCAATTGAGCTTCCTCTATTCAATGAATGATCTCAATTTCCAAATGTAACATAGAACATAGAAAACCCACAGCACAATACAGGCCCTTCGACCCACAAAGCTGTGCCAAACATGTCCTTATCTTAGAAATTACCTAGGGTTACCCATAGCCCTCTATTTTCCTGAGCTCCACGTACTTGCCCAGGAGTCTCTTAAAAGACCTTATCGTTCCTGCCTCCACCACCTTCGCCGGCAGCCCATTCCACGCATTCACCACTCTCTGTGTAAAAAAACTTACCCCTGACATCTCTATACCTACTTCCAAGCACCTTAAAACTGTGCCCTCTGTGCCCTCTTGTACTGTAAGTGTAAATGGTGTGGATTTCAAGAAGAACCATGAACATAAAGTAATGAGGTGCAAAGTTTATTTCACTCCTAAGTTATTCCAAATCTCCTTCTACAGCCTTAATGCAAAGAAAAGTTGAAACATCCCATTAGTACATTACATTAACCCTTTCCATGCTACAGGATAAGTGAGGGATAGAATCTAAACTATGCCTTTTTCATTTGGATAGAATGCCCTCCTCTCAGATGCAACATGTTGAAGCAATATTAAATAGAGCAAGAGGTCACCTGCAAGACTCATTCACTATAAGGTGACCAGGTGATGAATTGTTCAGAAGGAAATCCTCACCACTACAGAAAACGTTTCCTGTTAAACACTCCAAATCATATTTCCAATAAAGATGAAAAATGTTGTCACTGGGTCAGTAATTTTTTTTTTGAGATGAAGTGCGGAATAGATCTTTCCAGCCCTTCGATCCACACTGCCCAAAAATCCCCAACAATCCCGATTTAACCCTAACCCAGTCACAGGACAACTTAACCTACTAATTGGTAAGTCTTTGAACTGTGGGAGGAAACAGGAGAACCTGGGAAAAACCCGCGCATTCCACAGAAAGAACGTACAAACTTCTTAACAGAGGACACCGGGTCTGAACCCTGAGATGAATAGTGTCTTGCTAACTGTTACGCTTCCATAACACCCATTCTGTTTATTATGCAGAAACAGAATTACAAACTTAAAGGACACTAGATCCCATTGTGAACAGAGACACAAAAGACGGCAGATGCTGGAATCTGAACCAAAATGCAAGTTGCTGGAGGAACTTAGCAGGTTAAGGCAGCATCTGTGCAGGGAAATGGACAGAGGATATTTCAGGCTAACGTTTAACATCTGGAATAGTCTACAATATCAGTAATCTTGTGGAAAATTTCAAAGAACATTTAATGCTGTGGTGTTGAAGGATGATGAGGAGCAAGATAAAGAGGAGAATGATCATCAGGTACAATCTTTTGCCTAGGCAACAAGAAAGTGGATGCTAACAGACATGTTAATACAAGCAGTACACTTTTAGGTAATCTGAGGTGGTAACCAGATTTGCGCTGCATCTCTTCTTAATAAACCTCATCAGACCAACCATGGATCTTGGAATTAATGCTTAATCTGCACTAATTAACCAAAGGAGCAATTCTGCTACTTACTTGTGAAACCAGTTTGGATCACCGCGGTAATATCCATCATCCTTTGTTACTGCAATACTTCCCAAGGCCATGAGAGTTCTTTGCACAGCAGCCAAATCCTTAGCTGCAAGAGAATTGGAAAAGTTGAAGTGTCTTGGGCGAGTATATCACAAGGATGTATAGAGATCCAGCAGCAAACAAGCAAGCCTGTAACTGGGCAATTCTCAAGCAGAAAGAAGGGAAGACTTCCAGTCCAAACTCCAGCTACAAGAACCCTGTATGGTCAACTCCGTGCTGAGTCTGAATAGATGGAAATCTGCACATGACTATCAGTTATATTTATTCTTCAAGTTCTGTTCACCTGGTCTACAAAGCACATTTGTGGTTTTTGCACCAGTCAAAAAGCTATGGACTTCAATAAAACTACAAATGACTACATCTCCAGAGTGCCAATTACTTTGTCAAGTTCCTGCTAAAAGAGCTTACTTCCAGTTCTAAGAGGCCCCTAATTGATTCTTTATTGGCTCAAGTGTGCTGAGAGGCAATAAAAATCTTAAAACAAAGAAAGCATCAAGAAGGCAGGTTGCATCATTGCCAACTACAGAGGCTCCAATGTGCAGGATTAAAAGAGGCTGCAGAGGGTTGCAGACTCAACTAGCTCCATTACGGACACAATACATGAAGAGGACATCTTCAAAATGAAGATCCTTTAAAATGGCGGCATCCATCATTAAGGATCCTCGCCACCCAGGACATGCCCTGTTCACATAACTACCATCAAGGAGAAGGTACAGGAGCTTGAAGATCCACCTTCAATATATTAGGAATAAATTCCTCCCCCCCACCACCATCAGATCTTGAAATGATCAATGAACACTACCTCACTATTCATCTCTTGCACTATTTCTTATTGTAACTTACAGTATGTTTTATGTCTCACATTGTACTGCTGCCAAAAAACAAATTTCACAACTTACTGTGATAATAAACCTGGTTCTGCACTCATCAGAAAATAGCTATGGAGAGATTTAGTGGATATACAGTAGCTGTATTTAAAAGTTAAATATGGTAGATCCTTCACACTAAAGATGCACTAAGATCTACTGACTAGGTCACCTACCTATCCAATCGCAACAACTTGTGCCAGATGTCAACTTCAAATTCAAAACAACTACAAGCCTAGACTACCCAAAGCCAACAAGTGGATACTCAGCATGAAAAATTTCACATTTCCATTAGAGGCTTGTAACGTTCATACTTACTGGACACGAGAGTAAAATATTGATGATTATACCATCACATCCTTCTCTCCCTCTTCATCTGCATGCCACACCACATGCTCTAATCTGGCTTGCATCAATAAAACAGTGTGCAGGTACTGTTTCTCCCTTCTTTTGCCCCAGTTGTCTTTTGGGAAAAATTAATTTAAAGAACTTTCACTTTAATCACCATGTACAACTCCCAACCATTGATTCATCACCAGAGACCATTCACAAATACACTAGTCAAAGTATTGGACTGGGGACTTAAAGTAGCTACTAGATTAGCACCAATAAAAGAATTGGATTACAGTACAGTTGGCCCTCCTTATCCGCGAGTTCCGCATGCGCGAATTCAACCAACCGCGAATCGAGAAAACCCGGAAGTGCTCTTCCAGTACTCATTCTTCAAGCAGGTACAGACTTTTTTTCTTGTCATTATTCCCTAAACAATGCAGTATAACAACTATTTACATTGTATTAGGTATTATAAGTAATGTAGAGATGATTTAAAGTATACGGGAGGATGTGCGTAGGTTATCGTGGATCAGGATCGAAAAAAATCAGAAGTTCTCTTACTAAGTAAGTCGGAACAGCTACATCCAGTATTATTTAGCGTCAGTTAGTCAAACGTTTGTCTTAGAAAATAGAATATATTTTACCTTTCTATGCATATAAAACACTTAAGAAACGTATGTATTTCAATACAGGTGTCCCCTGTTTTCCGAACGTTCGTTTCACACCTCGCTGTTACGAAACACCTACATTAGTTACCTGTTTACGCTAACAGAAAGTGTTTTCACTGTTACAAAAAAAAGGCAGCGTGTGCGCCTAGCAGCCGAGCTCCTCCCCCGGAACTGCTTAAACACGTGCCTGTGAGCATCTGTGCTTTATGTCGATTTATTTTGTGCATCTGTTAGCAAGATGAGTTCTAAGGTATTGGAAAAGCCTAAAAGAGCATGAAAGAGTGTTACACTTAGCGTAAAACTAGACATAATAAAGCGTTTCGATCATGGTGAACGAAGTAAGGATATAGTGAGTTTGGCTCAGGGTTTGTGGAAGTTGATGATGATGATGTTGAAGAGGTTTTGGCATCCCATGACCAAGAACGGAGAGATGAAGAGGAAAGGATAACAATTGAAGCCGAACGCAGTAGCGAACGGCTCGAAAGTGAAGTCGTCCAGGAACTGAATGTGGAGCAATTGTGTGAGATTTTCGCTGCGATTGACAACGCTGCAACGATTGAAGTATGACTTTAATTTTGAAAGGGTACGTAGGTTGAGGGCATATTTGCAGGATGGTTTGAGTGCTTACAAAGAACTGCATGATAGAAAAATGCGCGAGGTTAAGCAGTCAAGCACACTGTAGTTTTCCAAGCTTTCCACATCAGCCACAGCAGACGACGAAACTCGACCTTCGACATCGAGGCAGGCAGACATAGAAGAAGGTGACCTGCCTGCCCTGATGGAAACAGACGACGACGAGATGACACCCCAGTTGCCCATCACCCCAAACTCCGACGACTCAGCCTAACACACCATCATCAGTGTGCTCACTGTCTTCCTGATTCCGGTAAGTGAATCTAAACTGGACATACATTATTTCTATTTTATACAGGCTGTGTATTTTTATGTGTTATTTGATAGCTTCATAGCTTAAAGGTTACTGGAAAGAGTGCTTCTGCCGGGAGCACTTTGCGCCGTGTGCTTCTGCCGGGAGCGTTTGCGCAGTGTGTTTTGGCCGCGAGTGCTGCCGAGAGCGCTTTGCGCAGTGTGTTTTTGCCGCGAGTGCTGCCGAGAGCGCTTTGCACAGTGTGTTTTGGCCGCGAGTGCTGCCGATAGCGCTTGCATGAGATTTTTGCTGCGGTGGACAGTGCTGCAATAATTGCAGAAAAGTATTCCTACATTAGACAGGCTGTGTATTTATCAGATCATTCCTGCTTTTACTGTATGTTACTATTATTTTAGGTTTTATGTGTTATTTGGCATGATTTGGTAGGTTATTTTTTGGGTCTGCGAACGCTCACAAATTTTTCCCATATAAATAAATGGTAATTGCTTCTTCACTTTACAACAATCCGGCTTACAAACCATTTCATAGGAATGCTCTACCTTCGAATAGTAGGGGAAACCTGTGATTAAACCACTGCGTTGCTTAGTAATAATTGTAGCTTTCATCAGCGCAGGGCCTTTCTCAATTTATCCTTTAAAATTGCTCGGATCGTCGACCGACTGTAGCCTAACGCTTTTTCAATGACCAATGGCGTTTCACCACTTTCCGATCGCTTTATTATTTCCATTTTATTTTCAATCGTGATCGTGATTATTTTTGTGAACAGAAACACTGCGGATTCAGAGCTCCGCCAGGTCCTAAAGACCACCGCTCTGAGACAGGTTAAATAAGGTCCGGGGTTCCACTGGGTCCTAAGGTCCACCGCACCGAACCACAGTAAATCAGGGACCTGAGCATCCGCGTTTTGGTATCTGCGAAGGGTCCCAGAACCAATCCCTCGCAGATAAGGAGGGCTGACTGTACTCACATTCCCAAAGATCCACAGTTTGGAAGATGTCTGTCTTGTTGACGCCATATCTCTCAGCAGCTTTCAGGAATTCCGAAACTTGTTCCATTTGTTTGAAGGCCTTATCAGTGGTCTGAATCTTCTTGACTGGTTTCTTGTCATCAGCGTAGAGGCTGTTGATCAGTTGGCTGAGTACCTGCAGAAGATAGTGAACTTCAAAAGATGTCGCGACCAATCACAAAACACAGACAGTAAATACCAACACACTTTAACATTACTTCATTCAGATTCCATTTTTATCATATGTACATCAAAACATCATTTGCATTGATAACCAACACAACAAAAATAATTTTGCACTACTTTGCACTACTTATACAAAAATTATATAAATAATTTTATATATATATCTTAATGTAATTTATATTTTTTAATGTATTGCGCTGTACTGTCACAAAACAACAAATTTCATGACACATGTCAGTGATAATAAACCTGATTCTGAACCTAATGATGTGCTGGGGGCAAACCGCAAGTGTTACCACACATTCCTGCTCAGCAGAACACCACAAGCAACAACAGCAAAACAAGCCCTATTTCCACCCCCCACTCACTCACACACATACAGTCCTCCAACCCCAGAAGCAGCCTTCTTTATTGAATTGAAACAAATGCAGAGAATAATGTGATTTGTGCATCCACACTGAAATTCCTGTAGCTAATACAGTTGACCCTGAATACCAGAAAATTTGGGAGATGCCCAGCAGGTCAGGCAGCATCCTCAATGTGAAAGACTGAGAGGTCATTGACCCAAACTGTTAACTTTCTCTCCATAGGAGCTGCCTGACTAGATGAGTGTTTCTGGTCTTAAGTCCACCATTTGTTTTTCGAGTTACAAAGAATCAAATTCTATATTCTCTTAATTCTCAGTATCTTCAAAATGGCAAATGGCAGATGGAATTTAGTGCAGGTAGGTGCGAGGTGTTGCCCTTTGGTATGACCAATCAGGGTAGGTTTCACACAGTGAACAGTAGGACACTGAGGAGTGTGGCAAACAAAGGGATCTGGGATTCATTGAAAATGGCACCACAGGGAGGTAGAGTCACAAAGAGAGCTTTAAACACATTGGCCTTCATAAATCAATGTATTTAGTACAAGAGATTGGATGTTATGTTGAAGTTGTATAAGACATTGGAGAGGTCTAATTTGGAATATTGTGTGCAGTTTTGGCCACCTACCTACAGGAAGGATATCAATACGATTGAAAGAGTACAGAGAAAATTTACAAAGATGTAGCCAGGATTTGAAGACCTGATTTATAAGGTTGAATAGGTTAGAACTTTATTCCCTGGAACATAGGAGAATGAGGGGAGATTTGATAGAGGTACACAAAATAATGTGGGATATAGATAAAGTAAATGTAAACAAGCTTTTTCCACTGAGGTTGGGTAAGACTAGAACTAGAGGTCATAGATAAAGGGTGAAAGGTGAAATGTTTAAGGAGAACCTGAGGAGAAACTTCTTCACTCAGAGGGTGGTGAGATTGTGGATCGAGCTGCCAGTGATTTAAGAGAAGTTTGGAAGGGTGCGTAGATGGGAGAGATATGGTCCGGGGTTGCGGGTTGATGGTACTAGGCTGAATAATAATTTTTTGTGGACTAGAAGGGCTGAAGGGCCTGTTTCTGCGCAGTAAAGCTCCATGACTCGAGTTATCTCTACGCTGATAATAAATCCACTGGAAAAGCCATGCTTTGATTTGACTTCAACTTTCCAACCCTGTCCTTCAGTTCCCTCAAGTCCAAAATTACAACAGAAATTCAAAGATTTGGACTATGGTATTAATGGATCATGTAATGATTTGGACTACGGTATTAATGGATTTGTGGCTAAATTTGCCGATGATACAAAGGTAGGTGGAGGAGTGGGTAGTGTTGAGGAAACAGAGAGCCTGCAGAGAGACTTAGATAGTTTAGGGGAAGGGCAAAGAAGTGGCAAATGAAATACAATGTGGAAAGTGTATGGTCAAGCACTTTGGTGGAAGAAATAAATGGGCAGACGATTACTTAGCTGGGGAGAGAATTCAAAATGCAGAGATGCAAAGGGACTTGGGAGTCCTTGTGCAAGATACCCTAAAGGTTAACCTCCACGTTGAGTCGGTGGTGAAGAAGGTGAATGCAATGATGGCATTCATTTCTAGAGGTATAGAATATAAGAGCAGGGATATGCTGTTGAGGCTCTATAAGGCACTCGTGAGACCACACTTGGAGTATTGTGTGCAGTTTTGGGCTCCTATTTTATAAAGGATGTACCGACATTGGAGAGGGTTCAGAGAAGATTCATGAGAATGATTCTAGGAATGACAGGGTTACTGTATGAGGAATGTCCGGCAGCTCTTGGGCTGTATTCCCTGGAGTTCAGGAGAATGAGGGGGAATCTCACAGAAAAATTCTGAATGTTAAAAGGCCTGAACAGATTAGATATGGCAAAGTTATTTCCCATGGTAGGGGACTCTAGGACAAGAGGGCACGACTTCAGGATTGAAGGACGTCCTTTTAGAACTGAGATGCGGAGAAATTACTTTAGTCAGAGGGTGGTAAGTCTGTGGAATTTGTTGCCACGAGCAGATGTGGAGCCCAAGTCATTGGGTGCACTTAAGGCACAGATAGATAGGTTTTTGATTAGCCAGGGCATGAAAGGGTATGGGGAGAAGGCAGGGGAGTGGGATGAGTGGAAGAATTGCATCAGCCATGAATGAATGGCGGAGCAGACTCAATGGGCTGAATGGCCTACTTCTGCTCCTATATCTTATGGTCTAAGTCTTGAATGGTTAGGTAAACATTATTTTGATTATAACATGAGTTACACAAATTAGAGTGTATGATTTAAGTGCATCAATTTCTTTAAAGTCTGAGGTACTTCATTTCAAAAGTTGAATGGTTTGTCAAGTTTTTGTAAGAATATAGAACAGTAAGGCCAATCAGCCCATGATGTTGTGCCAATATTTTAACCTACACCAAGATCAATCTAACACCTCCCTCCCACATAGCCCTCAATTTTTCTATCATCTCATGTGCTTTTCTAACAGTCTCTTTAATGTTCCTAATGTGCCCGCCTCTAAACTAAATTCTTGATAATTGGCATGTAGTGTTTAATAGCCTGTGCCATGTTAGATCTAGATTAATCCTTCAATGATCTGGAAGGGGATTACATTTAAATGAATACTCACTGTGCCATCTTTAAGCCATGACTGGAAACCCAGCCTCCCAGACTCTGGTCGGCCGACACCTTGCCCGCACTGGGCAATAATCCATTCCACTAGCCGCTCCTCCAGTTCTGGTTCATACTTCTTCTCGATCTTGTTTTGAACATGCTTACTAAATCCATAACTGGGTCCATGGTTGGCCATGTTTATTGGTTAGGCAAGTCTGCAACAGAAGAGTTAAGGAACCATGATGAAGTGAATATTGCACAATGTTGAAGGCACTGGATCAGTAATAACTTACTTATAGAGAATTTTTCATACAGACAGTGTAGTTCAAAGTGCTTTTCAATGTGATAAAGTGCAAACACAAAAAATAAAATAAAAAACATGAAAATAAAAGACAGAAAGATGTTAGTTAAAAGCAAGGTTAAATAAATAGGTTTTGAGCCAATGTTCAAAAGTGTCAAATGAGTCTGCATCCCTTATAGTTTCAAGAATTGAATTCCACAGTTTAGGAGCATAGTTCATAAGTTGACCTGCCAATTATTTTTTGAGGGAGATTGTTACAATTTAAGAGACCAGTGGAAGAAGAAACAGGAGCTCAAGCAGGATTATAGAATAAAAACAAAAGTGTGTTTGGACAGTTCACAGATCAGGCAACCAAAAGCAAGCTTAGTACAAGAGATGGAGCTCATATACAAATCAGAAGCATGTATTAGTTTTAGTAAGATTTTCACTATGTATCATTTGTTCTTCTTAGGGCCGCAGCTAATTCTTTTATAGTTAAGATATTTCAAAATTAAAAGACAGCTGTTGTAAATGATAGGGACAAAGAAAAGATCCAATATTGAAAAGAATTCATCATTTTAAACTCCTAAGTGCTGGATAGATTGTGTGCATTACTTTTTTTATTTGTTCATCCTTCTAAGTTTATAACCTCTCATTTTCCAGATTTAGTGCAGTCCATGTAAATCATTGGATTACAAATTAAATATCAAAATTGTGCTGTTTTGATGCAGAATTGATGGGCATAGCAGTCAGAGATAACTATTGCAAACTGGTTCACTTCCCACCACTATCTGTAAGAGTTTGTACATTCTCCATGTAACCATGTGGGTTTCCTCCTGATGCTCTGGTTTCCTCCCACATTTCAAATATGATGCTCCTCAGACTGTATTGATCGCTGATGTAAATGATACTTTTCACTGTGATAAATACAGCTAATCTCTTTAATCTTTAAATCAAAACTGTGTAGATCACCACAAATCACTGCCTAATGCTCCTGCACAAAACTGGCTGGAGTTTTTCTGCTGAATTAAATCCTGAAAACATTCTGTTCAATTGTTCCAAACTTGCTGGAGTCAGAAAAATCTGGTTCTGATCTATTTACCAGAACTTACATATCACTGCCAAACCAGAATTTGTTGCCCATAACCAGGTGCTCTCAATGATCAGCTAAAACCTTGAACTACCATAGCCTGGTAAAGTGTTCCAGAATTTAGACACACTTGATAATCCAAGTGTATCATGGGCATGGTGTTGAAATATTGCAGGAGCTGCACTCACGCAAGTGGAGAATATTCCATCACATTGCCAAGTTGTAGAGTATAGAACAGCTCTGAGGTGTCAAGAGGCAAGGCACAATTTGTGGCTGGCTCCTGCACCCACAATGTGTGTGTAGTTGTCTGGTTGAGATCCTCGTTCATGGCAACTTACAAAGTGTTGATGGTGGGAGACCACTGTCAAAGTTTCGTGGTTAGACTCCCTTATTGGTCTTTAAAAGATGACACATGTGGGAGGAAATAGTTTTTTTAAGCCTACGTGCAAAGGTTGCTGGTATAAATTGTTTCATGTGCTAGAAAATTGTGGATGGAATGGAATATTCTTATCTGGTGTTATACAAAGAAGTTCAATAATAAACAGATGAAGGGGGTTGGATTCAGGACACAGGATATCCAATTACATAGCCAATGCAAGTCAAAGGAAGCAATGTGCATATTTCATTTGTACTCTGGTTAGAGCACAACTTCAAATAGGCCATGAGATGCAAATGCAACAGTTGGGAGGCAGTGCAGAGAACAGCTGGAATACCAATAAATTATGTTAAAGATAAGGCAGAAAAGAGATACTTGGGTATATTTTAAGAAAAAAGTTGAAATTGTACTTTGAATTGAACCCTAGGACACAGATTCAAGCTCAATGCCTTTCAAAAGCTGATGTCAAAATATGTTCCTATAATGTGAACAGTCAATATAAATAAAGTTCAGGTAAAGTACTTTCAGAGGGTTGCCAATATAAACATGTCAAAGTACCAGTCTGAATGAGCAAGCTATTAGTTATAATTCCTTGAAAATGGTGTCACATGTAGATAGAGTCGTAAAGAAAATTTTGGCACATTGGTCTTTGCAAATCAGAGTATTGAGTACAGGAGTTGGGATGTTATGTTGAAGTTGTATAAGACTTTTGTCAACCTTAATTTGGAGTATTGTATGCCATTCTAATCACCTATCTACAGAAAAGATATCAATAAGATTGAAAGAGTGCAGACAAAATTTAGAAGATGTTGCCAGGACTTGAGAAACTGAGTTACAGAGAAAGGTTGAATAGGTTAGGACTTTATTCCCCAGAGCACAGGAGAATGAGGGGGGATTTGATAGAGGTATATAAAATTATGAAGGGTGTAGACAGGGTAAATGTAAGCAGGCTTTTTCCACTGAGGTTGGGTGAGACAAGAACTAGAGGTCATAGGTTATGGGTGAAAGGCAAAATGTTTAAGGGGAACCTCTTCACCTAGAGGATGGTGAGAGTGTGGAACAAGCTGCCAGCGTAAGTGGTGGATTCGGGTTTGATTGTGACATTTAAGAGAAGTTTGGATAAGTACATGGATGGGAAGGATCTGGACGGCTATGGATGAGGAGCAGGTCAATGAGACTAGGCAGAACAGTTCAGCATGGATTAGATGGGCCAAAGGGCCTGTTTCTATTCTATGATTCTATATGGCTTCTGGTTCCAAGTTTGTCAAGCCGAGGAGTGGTGGTGGGGACAAGCTCCCACTACCTAAAAGTGCTCCTCACGGCATGCGCTTCAAATAGCCTCTGACAACCAAGTCCAACTCCTGGCTTTCTCACGTGGCTTAGCCTCTAAGCCCGGCAGAACTGTTTCTACTGACAGGAGAAGGGGCAAAGGTGGGTCCTGGCACCTTAAAATCAGTGTATCGGGTAGATGGAGCTCGTCAGCCTGGGAAGGCAGTCTATCTAAGAGAGGGAAAACTGATTTCAAACCTCTGCTGCCTTGCGGCCATACCCACTCATGGGAAAGGCTTCGGGAGTAAACCCTGAGGACAAATCCGGAGCTGGAGTCCCTAAGGCAGTCCGACGTTGCCTTCAACCTCGTTCTGGCAACTCCTGCAACGTCACTGGTGCCAAGCTGTATCGGCCCTTGCCCTTCCCTTGGACAACGTCGGTGGCGTGGAGAGGGAGACTTGCAGCAACTGCCGGTCTCCCATACAACCTTGTCCATGCCTGCATCCTGGAGAGGGCGCAGATCCATGGTCTCACGAGACTAACAGATGCCACACATATGGCTTCTACATCTGTAGCAGAGAATTTTTAAACTAATAGCACCAGGTTGAGGAAGTGTTTCAGCATCAGTAGCTCATAAAGTTGATAAGTTGACAACAGCTTGGATCCTTGTTCACGCCTCCGCCCTGCCATCCTTCAGTAAAAAATGTGCACACTAAAAATCATATAAAATCAAGAAGGTCTTCAGTCTGATGGTTGAGCTGATGAGTTCAAATATCAATGTAAACTACAGGCAGACAGAGAGTCAGAGTCCTTATGGTCTCTCTGATGTTAGATGTAATAGCCTAAAATTCCAATTTTCCATCCATTTGCCAGACTCCCATGAGAATGCGACCGGAATACTGAGCTGTACCCATGACATGTTTGTCTGAGAAAAAAGAAGCAGTGCAGTATACTAAAATAACAAATACGCTGCATAATGTCAAAGAGGTGGGAGTATTCATTTTGTTTGATCAGGCAACTGCTGCACACCACCAATATTAGACTGGACTTCTGATGGTTTTATTAAATCCCTCAAACTATATAGGAACAAAATTCTGAAAGAAAAATTAAGGTACCAAAGGAGGAAATGCATTTCATTCTTCAACATGCTTTCCCACAATGAACATTGGTTTTGGATATAGAGTTTAACAGTGGATTTATTTTTAAGTTAGAGTTCAAAGCCTCAAGTGGCATTCATGGTACAATATCTTCATCTCAACTGAACGCCTTGAGTTCAAAATATATGGCTATAAGTATAGTTGACTAATCAGACTTCAGACACTTCTTTTAACCAGCATAACTCGATAAATAGAACAGAAAAGCCTACAAAAAGTGGATACAGCTCAGTCCATCACAGGAAGAGCCCTCCCTACAAAAGAAATTCTGATCTTATAGAACATAGAATAATACAGCATAGTACAGGCCCTTCGGCCCACAATGTTGTGCCGACCTTTAAACCCTGCCTCCCATATATCCCCCCACCTTAAATTCCTCCATATACCTGTCTAGTAGTCTCTTAAATTTCACTAGCGTATCTGCCTCCACCACTGACTCAGGCCGTGCATTCCATGCACCAACCACCCTCTGAGTGAAAAGCCTTCCTCTAATATCCCCCTTGAACTTCCCTCCCCTTACCTTAAAGCCATGTCCTCTTGTACAGAGCAGTGGTGCCCTGGGGAAGAGGCGCTGGCTGTCCACTCTATCTATTCCTCTTAATATCTTGTATACCTCTATCATGTCTCCTCTCATCCTCCTTCTCTCCAAAGAGTAAATAAAGCCCTTTCTTCAATATTCACCTCCTCCTCCCTGTCACCACCAAATCAAAACATAGAACTCAGAATTAAGAAATGGATCTCCCAAGAGCACACGTTGGAAATATCACTGTGATTCTCTGATATGAAGTACTATAAGGCTATCTAGATGCTGTCCCTTTGCTGGTAACAATACACAGGCAAAATACGCCTTCATTCAGGTCCAAACAGGATTTTAAAATCAATGAAAGAATAAACAAGATGTGTTACGGTGGTAAGACCACGTCCAGGAGAGGTTCTCAGAATGATCCCAGGAATGAAAGGGTTAATGTATGAGGAGGGTTTTATGCCTCTGGGTCTGGACTCACTGGAGTTTAGAAGAATGATATTGAAACCTATTGAATGTTGAAAGGCCTCGATAGGAGTGGATGTGGAGAAGATGTTTCCTAGTGGGCACAGCCTCAGAATAGAGGGACATCCATTTAGAACAGAGATGAGAAGGAATTTATTTAGCCAGAGGGTGGCAAATCTGTGGAATTCATTGCCATAGACAGCTGAAGAAGCCAAGTCATTGGATATATTTAAAGTGGAGGTTGATGGGTTTTTGATTAGTAAGGGCGTCAAAGATTCCAGGCAATGGCCCAATTCTCCTATGTCTTATGGTTTACGTCTGCCATAGGCCTAGATTTTGGAATGGTCCTTTAATAGGGACTCCACAAACTCCGCATGTTGAGTGGGATGGAGTTTATAGACCAATAGGGTCCCAAGCAGCACAGAGATGCTGCTTTACAATTTCAGAAACCCATGTTCAGTCCTGGCCTCCAGTGCACTGTGTTCACCATGTGATTGCATGGCCTTTCAACTCAGGAGCTGCAGTTTCTTCATCCCAAAAAACGTGGAAGTTGGTTGGTTAACTGCCTGCTGTTAGTAGCTCCCACTATGTAGCTGAGCAGTAAAATCCCAGGGCAGTAAATGGGTGTGTGGAGAATACAACTCTCATATTCTTCTGGGGCTTCATGCAGTAGATAATACAAGGACAAGTGAGAAGAGAAACTGCACTGTTTTTTACTCAACACTTAACATTATGATTCAAATTGTGATTTTCTGATGAGCAGCACGGGGAGAAGTGCAAGTTCAAGTTTACTCTTGCTATGCAGGAGCCTCACTTCCTCTCAGATTAATTTTAGTTCACCAAAATCTTCAACTTTTCAATTATGATTACAGTTATGTTAAAGCTCATTGCAATGGCCCTGGTAAGTCACAACATTCAGACATAAAGTAAATGGTGCCAAATGTCAATCATTATACACTCAGTGGCCACTTTATTAGGTGCACCTGTACACCTGCTTATTAATGCAAATATCTAATCAGCCAATCATACGGCAGCAACTCAATGCATAAATCATGTAGATGTGGCCAAAAGGTTCAGACCAAACATCAAAATGGGGAAGAAATATGGTCTATGTCACTTTGACCGTGGAATGATTGTTGGTGCCAGTCGGAGTGATTTGAGTATCTCAGAAATTGCTCATCTCCTGGGATTTTCACACACAACAGTTTCTAGAGTTTACAGAGAATAATGTAAAAGCAAAAAAAAAACACATCCAGTGAGTGGCAGTTCTGTGGGTGAAAACACTTCGTTAATGAGAGAGGTCGGAGGGGAATGGCCAGACTGGTTGATGGTGACAGTAACTCAAATAACCACACGTTACAACAGTGGTGTGTAGAAGAGCATCTCTGAACACACATGTCAAACCTTGAAGTAGATGGGCTACAGCAGCAGAAGACCACACTGGGTCCCACTCCTGTACCCAAGAGTGGGCACTAAGTGTATGTAATCATTTTAAGAAGCGTTAACAAATCTTTATCCAGGATTCTCTTTAAAATCCTCCTTAGCTTCTAATATCCAAAAGTCAATTTGCCTTTTAATAATATTGTACAACAATAAGATTGCATGGTTCTTTCTTCATGAAAAACAGGATGTAATAAGCAGGCTTTTATAAATACGGTTAACACTCCAGCCTTCTCCACACAGCACATCAAACATATAAGCTGGAAGTAGCGTAATTTGTGTTTATAATCATGTTTTTCTTGTGAATGTTCTATCTCTTGTACTGTACCTATATTGCTGCTGCAAGCAAAGTTTTTCATTGCACCTGTGCCTTTAACAAGCACCACATCAAAGCTCTTTCCCTGCACTGTTTACTAATCATTGTCTGCATCTACAAAGGTTAATTCATCCTGAAGTATGAGCATCTGACAATGAAGTATATGCAGAAATCATAAAGAAATTCCTCCTCATCTCTGTTCTAACGGGATGTCCTTCTTTTCTGAGGCTGTGCCCTCTGTGCGATCCCCTCAAAAAAGAAACATCCTCTCCACTTCCACTCTATCAATGCCTTTCAACACACACAAAATGCTGGTGGAACGCAGCAGGCCAGGCAGCATCTATAGGGAGAAGTACAGTCGTCGTTTCGGGCCGAGACCCTTCGTCAGGACTAACCGAAAGGAAAGATAGTAAGAGATTTGAAAGTAGGAGGGGGAGGGGGAAATCCGAAATGATAGGCGAAGACCGGAGGGGGTGGGGTGAAGCTGAGAGCCGGAAAGGTGATTGGCAAAAGGGATACAGAGCAGGAGAAGGGAGAGGATCATGGGACGGGAGGCCTAGGGAGAAAGTAAGGAGGGGGGGAGCACCAGAGGGATATGGAGAACAGGCAAGGAGTGATTGTGAGAGGGACAGAGAGAGAAAAAGGAGAAAGGGGAATAAATAAATAAATAAATAAATAAATAAAGGTTGGAGTGACAACACCTTATATTCCCTGTAGGTAGCCTCCAACCTAATAGCATGAACATTGATTTCTCTAACTTCTGTTAATGCCCCTCCCCCCTTCTTACCCCATCCCATATTTATTTGATATCCCCCACTGTTCTTGAGTTTAAAGACGCGAGTGTTCTTGGTGAAGGGGCGCGGGGAGTTGGGAAAGGTGTAGGTTAGTGAGCGGTGTGGGAGGGGAGAACGGTTAAATAAAACAAATAGAACAGAGACAGGTAGATATCACCACGGTCGTTTAAAAATCCAAACTAAATATTCGTATCACGTGCCAGAACTTGCTGGGTTGCATTGTAAACGTTGCAAGTACTCGACATAAAATTTGCAAATGAGAAATACTTTGGGTGCAGGGGCACTCCTGTCTCCCGAGTTAACACTGGCGGGACACGACGAGCGAAAATTGCGCCATCGTCGCGACCAGGATCCTGGGTTTATATAGGGACTCAAAGGAGCCTCCCGATCCAGAGAAACGAAAGTCAATAGAGAACAATAAAAGCCCACTCCTGCCGAGAAATGAGCGATTCGGATAGGAAAATTACAAAAAGAAACGTACATGTTGTGAAATCAAATAAAACGCTGGCACAGATGGACTAGAATATGTAAGAAAAACGATCAGAGTCAACGTTCTAGGTCAAAGACATGCCGAGTACTTTCAGCATTTTCCAGTGTTGGATCCGAGTGTAGTTCTCTGAAGTAATTTGTTTTGCAAATTACCATTTTATACAAGTCAGTATACTTCACTCGCAGGTGTGGACATTTCTGACAGTCTCACTACCAGTTGAAAACCAACTCTTTTTGGAATTTCTAGAATCACGAGTTTACAGATCTTTGTCACGAAAAAATCTACAGCGAAATTCCAGATTCCCGAAGGAAGAATTTCACTGCATCCTGACAGCCACACCCAAGATCTGAAACAAACTACTCAACACGGCGGGGAGCTATCGCCGCTTTGGAATACAAGGCAGACTAACAACGATATAAAGTTTAGAAACTTGTTATCTGGAATAACATAAATTAGAAATGCTGTGAGTTAGGTTTGGTTTGTGAAAAGAAATTATTCGTGTTGCAAGGATTAGTACTGTAGTTTGAACAGTCTATAATTACGTTAAATTATTTTGCCAAACTTGTTAAACCATAACGAAAATAAATCCATTTCAATTAAATTCAGCTACAAGGCATGGGTTACATTTAAGAAACAACAAAAAAATGCAATAATTTATTTTCGCACTTACTTTTCCACAGGGCAGACAGACAGAGATGTTCACAGACTCGGTGCTGACCACAGAGTACAACTGCTGTGCCTGGAACCGCTTAAAAATCTCCTTATCATCATGACATCAGTTTATTAAGTAAAGGAAAGAAACGCCTTACATGGACTCTGAGTTTTGGGGTTGAATCCTTATTTGGTGAAAGGCACAAAGAGACAATAAGCAAGAGGTTGGTTCATTAAAATTGACGCATTCTCCAGATTCCAAACTTATGCTCACCACAGAGCCAGTGGGTTTAGCGCAAAACGTCATCCTATAGCCTAGCCCATTTATGGACAGTTTAAAACTAGATTCTTTTGAAAAAGCTATTCTTTTAAAACAGTGTTTGTAAAGAAAAGTCCCTAAAGTGTTGGTTACTTGTCAAGAGTGACAGGTTTTGTTTATATAATTGCACGACTGAAAGAGGATATCTTTCAATGCCCTCGTCAAAATCCTCTTATGTGAGCTCCAAAGCTTTGACTCGAGAACCACCAACATTTATTGGTGCGGCTCTAAAACAGATTGACTTTGGGTAAGGAAACAGTGACATGCTAGTCAAAGACATGCTAGTCAATGGACGTGCTAGTCAAAGTTTGTCAACATTTAAAAGTCCTAATGAATAACTAATACAGTGACACGGTGCCTTACTTTAGATTCCTGTGGTTTGAAATAATTTTAGTTAACCTATGTATCCCTGTTTCTTTCCACCTAATATAGTGTGCCACCCTTCTGCACCGCATGAGTGAGTAATCGGTACCGTCATAATTCCGCGGAAAGGGTGGCGCCTGCTGGCTCATCCGCCGCAGAAAATCGCTGTTCGGGCGATATTGAACTCCAGATGCATGTTATCCGTAAACGTTGCTTTGAGTCACAGTGGTGTGTGACCCATATCCTGCCACAATCAACGTGATAAGGGTCCCGACAGGAAACAGTTAACTGTTCATTTCCCTTCACAGATACTGTCTGGCCGCCTGAGTTCTTCTGGCATTTAATTTTCGCTCCAGATTCCAGCATCTGTAGTCCCTTGTGACATTTTTAGTCTTCCTGTGTTGAATGTCTGTGTTCTGCCTGGAGAGGAACCAGTTTTCCCAATCACTGTGTCAGTGTATAACCATCTGCAAGTGGAAGTGGTGGATGTGGGTTTGAATGCAACATATAAGAGAAATTTGGATAAGTACATAGATGGGAAGGTATGGAAGGCTATGGTCCAGGTGTGGGTCAATGGGACCAAACAGAATAGTATTTATGTTCTATGCTGTAGTGCTCTATGATTATAACTTTTTAACCTACTCTAAAATCAATCTAACCCTTCCCTCCCACATCAGCCTCAATTTTTCAATCATCCATGTGCCTATCTAAGAGTCTTTTGAAAGGTCACTCTATGATGAAAGGTCACCGACTTGAAGCATCCTGATGAAAGATCTCAGCCTAACATGTTGACTGTT
The DNA here is from genome assembly GCF_048418815.1 of Hemitrygon akajei. NCBI lineage: Eukaryota > Metazoa > Chordata > Chondrichthyes > Myliobatiformes > Dasyatidae > Hemitrygon > Hemitrygon akajei. The sequence goes on along the minus strand of NC_133149.1, from coordinate 46,236,736 downwards.
TATTTCCCTCAATGGATGCTGCTTGTGAGCACATACCATGAGGCTCAAGGATATCTTTTGTCCTACTGTTACCAGACTCTCGTATAACAAGATGGACAGTTGACCTCGCAATCTGCCTCATTATGATTTTGCACCTTACTGTCTACCTGCAATGCACTCTCTCTGTGGCTGTTACACTCTATTCCACATTCAGTTATTGTTTTATCTTGTTCTACCTCAATGCACTGTGTAATGATTTGGCCTGTAAGAAAAGTATGCAAGAGAAGCTTTTCACTGTATCTTGGTACATGTGACAATAAACCAATATCAATACCTGCTGAATTCATGCCCCCCCACCAGCTCGCTCTGCTGTGAGTCTGCACCATCTAATGTTTAAATTTTATTAGTAATTCTATTTTTACAGCCTTTTGAGCAGGCAAGGAGTGATTGTGAGAGGGACAGAGAAAACAGAGAGAGAAAAGAAGAAAAAAAGGGAATAAATAAACAAACAAACAAATAAATAAATAAGGGGTGGGGTAAGGAGGGACATTAATGGAAGTTAGTGAAATCAATGTTCATGCCATCAGGTTGGAGGCTACCCAGACGGAATATAAAGTGTTGTTGCAGATGCGGTGGAGACGGAGGAATTGTGAGAAGGGGATGGCATTTTTGCAAGAGACAGGGTGGGAAGAGGAATAGTCCAGGTAGCTGTGAGAGTCAGTAGGCTTATAGTAGATAAATTGTCTCCAGAGATGGAGACAGAAAGATCAAGAAAGAGGAGAGAGGTGTCGGAAATGGACCAGGTAAATTTGAGGGCAGGGTGAAAGTTAGAGGCAAAGTTAATGAAGTCAATGTGCTCAGCATGCGTGCAAGGAGGCAGCACCAATGCAGTCGTCGATGTAGCAAAGGAAAAGTGGGAGACGGATACCCGTATAGGCTTGGAACATGGACTGTTTCACAAAGCCAACAAAAAGGCAGGCGTAACTGGGACCCATGCGGGTGCCCATGGCTACACCTTTGGTTTGGAGGAAGTGGGAGGAGCCAAAGGAGAAATTATTGAGAGCAAGAACTAATTCTGCTAGACGGAGGAGAGTGGTGGTAGAGGGGAATTGGTTAGGTCTGGAATCCAAAAAGAAGTGGAGAGCTTTGAGACCTTCCTGGTGGGGGATGGAGGTATATAGGGACTGGATGTCCATGGTGAAAATAAGGCGGTGGGGGCCAGGGAACTTAAAATCATTGAAAAAATTCAAAGCGTGAGAAGTGTCACAAACATAGGTGGGAAAGGATTGAAGGCCCTTGGTCCACAATGTTGTGCCAACCATGTAACCTACTCGAGAGTAATCTACTCTAGAAACTGCCTAGAATTACCCTACTGGATAACCCTCTATTTTTCCAAGCTCCATGTACCTATCTAAGAGTCTCTTAAAAACCTATCGTATCCACCTCCACCACCGCCACTGGCAGTGCATTCCACGCACTCACCACTCTCTGTGTGAAAAACTTACCCCCGACATCTCCTCTCTACCTACTTCCAAGCACCTTAAAACTGTGCCCTCTCATGCTAGCCATTTCAGCCCTGAGAAAAAACCTCTGACTATCCACACAATCAATGCCTCTCATCATTTTATACACCTCTATCAGGTCACCTCTCAACCCTGGGAAACAGATACCCTCTATCCACTCTATCTATGGCTCTCATAATCTTGTAGATCTCTATCAGATCTCCTCTCAGCCTCTAACGCTCCGGAGGCAACAACTCAGTCTCAACCCAGGTTTATCCAACCTCTCGTGATAGTACATGCCCTCTAAACCAGACAGCATCCTGGTAAACCTCTTCTGCACACTCTCCAAAGCCTCAACATCCTTCCTATAGTAGAGCAACCAGAACTGTACGCAATACTCCAGATGCAACCTCACCAGAGTTTTATAAAGTTGCAACATAACCTCCTGACTTTTTAACTCAATGCCTCGACTAATAAAAGCAAGCATTCCATAAACCACCTTATCGACCTGTGTAGCTCTTTCAAGTAGTTGTGAACTTGGATCCCAAGATCTCTCTGTTCAGCAACACTGTTCAGGACCTTTCCCTTAACAGTGTACTGTCTCCTTGCATTTTCCCTACCGAGGGGCAACAACTCACATTTATCCGGGTTAAACTCCATCCGCCATTTCTCAGCCCATATCTGCAACTGATCTATATCGTGCTGTATTCTTTGCCAGTCTTCTACACAATCCACAACTCCACCAATCTTGCTATCATCCACAAATTTACTAATCCATCCAGGTAACCCATCCATATACATTTTCATTCATATCATTTCTATATCATGCTGTATTCTTTACCAGTCTTCTACACTATCCACAACTCCACCTATCTTGATATCATCCACAAATTTACCAATCCACCCATCTACATTTTCATCCAGGTCATTTAAATACACTAAAAAGAGTAGAGGTCCCAGCACAGATCCCTGTGGAACTCCCCTAATCACAGACTTCCAGATCAAATACGTCTCTTCAACCACTACCCTTTGTCTTCTCTGCACAAGCCAGTACTGAATCCAAACAGACAATTTGCAGCAGATCCCATGCATCTTAATCTTCTGGACTAGACTCCCATGAGGGACTTTGTCAAATGACTTAAAAATCCATGTAGACAACATCCACTGCCCTACTCTCTCTCATCACCTTGTCAAAAAACTAAGTTGGTAAGGCATGACCTGCCAAACACAAAGCCATGCTGGTTCTCTCTAATTAGGCCATGAGTTTCCAAATAGTCATATATCCTATCCCTAAGATATATTTTCCTACAACTGATGTGAGACTCACCGGTCTATAGTTCCCAGGATTTTCCCTTGTCGCCTCTTTAAATAGAGGAACAACATTAGCCACTCTCCAGTCCTCCGGGACCTCGCTTGTGGCTAGAGAGGTCAAGGACCCAGCAAACTCATCTGTTGCCTCCTTCAATAACCTGGAGTAATTCCCACCAGGCCCTTACCCATAATACTCCAAGCATTAAGATATACACACTTCAAACTATCCGACCCATCATACCTGCTATTTCAATTTTTCCTTTCAATACTTTCCGTGACATCTTCCTTCTGGTCCGACCCTTCCCTTATTGACCTGGGGCTCCGGTACTTTGATAATAAATTTACTTTGAACTTTGGAGAAAGGCGTGTGTTCAAGTGCTACTCTATGAGCTCAGCATTGCTGAGCACTTCATGGATTTCCTATGGAAATGCCCTTTTGACAGAGGTATTAAACTGTAGACTTTAAAGTAAAAAAGAAAAAAAGAGTTACAGAAAAAATATACAAGAATTGTGGCAGGAGTTGAGGACCTGAGTTACAGAGAAAGGTTGAATAGGTTAGGACTTTATTCCCTGGAGCATAAAAGACTGAGGGGAGATTTGATAGAGGTATATGAAAACCATGAGTGGGTATAGATAGGGTAAATGCAAACAGGCTTTTTCCACTGAGGTTGACTGAAACTAGAACTAGAGGTCATAGGTTAAGAATGAACTGTGAAATATTTAAGGGTAACCTGAGGGAGAACTTCACTCAGAGGACGGTGCGAAACATGAACTACAGAGTACAATCCACAAAATGTGTCAATTAAACCTTGCCTAAGACCCAGGACTCCAGCAGCAATAAGTGAGAGGGAGAGAGAGAGACTAGTGCTGAACACAGTCGCTCGCCTTCCGCACTTGTCCTCATTGGTTTCAATCTTCCTTGATGCTTTAATAAGCAAGATCAGCAAGAAATAGAGTCAATTATGGGCTCGCACCCCGACTCCAAGCTGCACACTCCACTCCAAACCTCACCAAACTCCCTTGGAGACAGCAAAGCGCCAGATAGCTCAATCGGTCTGAAAACACACCATCAAAGTGCAGATCACAGGTTCCAATAGTAGCAGGATCATATCTGAAAGAAGAAGTAGAAGAAGAAGAATTAGTTTTGTGAACTGTCTGAAGGAAGTCGCCTTTGGTTGCATTGTCCACTAGTGCGAAGTTGTGTTCTGTGGGGTTCTGCTGACCATGGGGGATGGGGGATTTCAACATGCAGGTAGACTGGGAGAATCAGAATGGTACTGGACCCCAAGAAAGGGAGTTTGTGGAGTGCCTCCGAGATGGATTCTTAGAACAGCTTGTACTGGAGCCTACCAGGGAGAAGGCAATTCTAGATTTAGTGTTGTGCAATGAACCGGATTTGATCAGGGACCTCAAGGTAAAGGAACCATTAGGAGGTAGTGACCATAATATGATATGTTTTAACCTACAATTTGAGAAGGAGAAGGGAAAATCGGATGTGTCAGTATTACAGTTGAACAAAGGGAACTATGGAGCTATGAGGGAGGAGCTGGCCAAAGTTCAATGGAACAATATCCTAGCAGGGAAGACAGTGGAACAAAAATGGCAGGTATTTCTGGGAATAATGCAGAAGGTGCAGGATTGGTTCATTCCAAAGAGGAAGAAAGATCCTAAAGGGAGTAAGGGGCGGCCGTGGCTGACGAGGGAAGTAAAGGGCAGTATAAAAATAAAAGAGAAGAAGTATAACATAGCAAAGATGAGCGGGAAACCGGAGGACTGGGAAGCTTTTAAAGAGCAACAGAAGATAACAAAAAAGGCAATACGCCAAGAAAAAATTGAGGTACAAAGGTAAACTAGCCAAGAATATAAAGGAGGATAGTAAAAGCTTCTTTAGGTATGTGAATAGCAAAAAAATAGTTAAGACAGTGTTGGATAGACTGTTGAGTCTGAAGGCTGATAAGTTCCTGGGACCTGATGGTCTGCATCCCAGGGTACTTAAAGAGGTGGCTCTAGAAATTGTGGACGCATTGGTAATCATTTTCCAATGTTCTATAGATTCAGGATAGTTCCTGCTGATTGGAGGGTGGCTAATGTTGTCCCACTTTTCAAGAAAGGAGGGAGAGAGAAAACAGGGAATTATAGACCGGTTAGCTTGACGTCAGTGGTGGGAAAGATGCTGGAGTCAATTATAAAAGAGGAAATTACAACACATTTGGATAGCAGTAAAAGGATCAGTCCGAGTCAGCATGGATTTATGAAGGGAAAATCATGCTTGACTAATCTTCTGGAGTTTTTTGAGGATGTAACTATGAAAATGGACAAGGGAGAGCCAGTGGATGTAGTGTACCTGGACTTCCAGAAAGCTTTTGTTAAAGTCCCACATAGGAGATTAGTGGGCAAAATTAGGGCACATGGTATTGGGGGCAGAGTACTGACATGGATTGAAAATTGGCTGGCTGACAGGAAACAAAGAGTAGTGATTAATGGGTCCCTTTAATAATGGCAGGCTGTGACCAGTGGGGTACCACAAGGTTCGGTGCTGGGACTGCAGCTGTTTACAATATACATTAATGATTTAGATGAAGGGATTAAAAGTAACATTAGCAAATTTGCTGATGACACAAAGCTGGGTGGCAGTGTGAAATGTCAGGAGGATGTTATGAGAATGCAGGGTGACTTGGACAGGTTGGGTGAGTGGGCAAATGTATGGCAGATGCAGTTTAATGTGGATAAATGTGAGGTTATCCACTTTGGTGGCAAGAACAGGAAGGCAGATTACTATCTAAATGGAGTCAAGTTAGGAAAAGGGGAAGTACAACGAGATCTAGGTGTTCTTGTACATCAGTCAATGAAAGTAAGCATGCAGGTACAGCAGGCAGTGAAGAAAGCTAATGGCATGCTGGCTTTTATAACAAGAGGAATTGAGTATAGGAGTACAGAGGTCCTTCTGCAGCTGTACAGGGCCTTGGTGAGACCCCACCTGGAGTATTGTGTGCAGTTTTGTTCTCCAAATTTGAGGAAGGACATTCTTGCTATTGAGGGAGTGCAGCGTAGGTTCACAAGGTTAATTCCCAGAATGGCGAGACTGTCATATGTTGAAAGATTGGAGCGACTGGGCTTGTATACACTGGAATTTAGAAGGATGAGAGGGGATCTGATTGAAACATATAAGATTATTAAGGGATTGGACACACTGGAGGCAGGAAGCATGTTCCCGCTGATGGGTGAGTCCAGAACTAGAGGCCACAGTTTAAGAATAAGGGGTAGGCCATTTAGAACAGAGTTGAGGAAAAACTTTTTCCACCCAGAGAGTTGTGGATCTATGGAATGCTCTGCCCCAGAAGGCAGTGGAGGCCAAGTCTCTGGATGCATTCAAGAGAGAGTTAGATAGAGCTCTTATAGATAGCAGGGTCAAGGGATATGGGGAGAGGGCAGGAACGGGGTACTGATTGTGTATGATCAGCCATGATCACAGTGAATGGCGGTGCTGGCTAGAAGGGCCGAATGGCCTACTCCTGCACCTACTGTCTGTTGTCTATTATCAACACTCTGTGGTGGAGCTGTTTTTCTTTCACTATATTTATAATTTTAGACTTCATAAGTTTAAACTCGAAGGGGCTAGACTGTACTGTTGCTTTTTTTACTGAACAATTGTACAGGAATTCTTTACAACATGAACCATCCTTCCCCTGAAATACCGTACATATTTTCCTCCCTGAAGTACATTTTCATCAGCCTGAGTGAAGCCTATGCTGAGAATGTTTTCATGACCACAGTCAAAGGAATTTGAAAAGTTGCATATTTTCAAAAGCTAATTGCATTCTGTCCTGGCTGAATGTTCCTTAAGTTGTCAAACATCCATAACATCAAACTTGCCTTGCTCTTTATCCTTGCTTCCTGAAGCAATGTGAAAGATCTCATATTAATGGGCCCTGCTGACAATGACACCCGAATAACAGCTCCTGTGCAGGCAACCATAATGTTTAATTCCCAAAACTCAGGTGCAAACAAAATGTTAGGAAGGATGAGAATTTAGGTTTTAAACACATCCCCTTTTTCAAAAGCCCTCCTCCTGTGTATCATCCATATCTCTCCATTCCCTTCATATTCTAAATATTCATATTCCCTTCATGTCTAAAAACTCAAACTCTATCAAACTGCCTGATACCACTACTATCCCTTCTAACCCATTCCAGGCACCTCTGTGTGTGTGGGGGAGGGGGGGTGGGGGGGGGAAACGACTGGCCCTCATGTCACCTTTAAGCTTCCACCCCCAACCTTAGCATGTTACCTGGTGTTTGATATTTCTACCCTGGGGAGAAAGAATTCTAACTGTCCATCCTATCTCTGCCTCTCATCATTTTAAAACCTCTATCAGGTCTTCCCTCATCCCCTGTTGCTTTAGGAAGAACATCCAAAGTTTGTCCAATCCTTCCTTATAGCTTAACCCTCTAATCCAGGCAGCATTCTGGTGAAGCTCATCTGCACCCTCCCTGCAGTCTCCACATTCTTCCAATAATGAGATGACCAGAACTGCATGCAATGCTCCAAGTACGGTCTGACTGAAGTTTTGTTTAGCTGCAACATGACTCCATACTCAAATACTCAGCATCTCTACCAATGAAAGCAAGCATACCATATGCCTTTTTTACCATCTTCTCCATGCTTTTAATGAATTCTGGCCTTGAACCTCAAGATCGCTCTGTATTTTCATGCTTTTAAAGGGCCTACCATTAACTATATAATTCCTCCTTCTTTTTCATTTATTTTGAGATACGGCACAGTAACAGGCCCTTCCAGCCCAATGAGCCCACACCACCCAGTTATGCCCATGTGAGCAATTAACCTTCTAATCTAGGAATGTCTTTGAAATGTGGGAAGAAACTGGAGCACCCAAAGGAAACCCACACGGTCACAAGGAGCACATACCAGACTCCTTACAGCGGTGGGAATTGAACCCAGGTCGCTGGCACTGTAATTGTATTCTGCTACCGTGCCACCCACATTTGACCTTTCAAAGCGTAACACCTCACACTTTGCTGAATTAACTCTTTTCTTTCTCCAATGCCTTTTGCATTCTCCATTCTTCTGCCTTCTCATGGCATTCATTGCTGGAAAATACTGGCCTTTGCATAAGAAAATTGCTTTAATTAGAGCTATTCCAATTACAATGAAATCATGATTCTAATTGTGACTGAACTCAACATTGTGCTTAAACAATGGGTCTTAAAACATACACAAGAAAACAGCTGCACCATTTTAAAAGATTGCTTCACTATGTTCTTTTAAAGAGTGCTTTATATAGTGTCTCTCGTAATTTAACTACACATAGAAAAGGATCTAGTGCTTTCCCAGTGTATACAATGAATAAACTCTTCTCGGGCTTCCAGATGGGTACAGGTATCAATTTTAACTGACATTTCGATGACAAGCTCTGACAACTTCATCAGATATGATGCCAGGGCATGTTTAGTCCAGTGGTATTTATACCCCCATCTTCCATTCCTCCTAATTGGTTAGTTCTCATCCAATCAGGTTTCTGCTGTTCTACTACCACCGATTTCTCCAGGTAATCCAAACAGATACACCTCTTGTGCTCCTTGTTGCACATTTCAACCGTGTATCCCATCTGGCCAATATACGCCACTCCGCATTCACAGGGAATCCTGTAAACGCCAGCCGTCCTGATTCACAATGATCTTGATGGCACAAAACTAGTGTGCTGCACCAATGGCTTTTGGGACTGCCTGCTGAAGGAAGCCATTGAAATTAAACTAGAGGAAAAGAATTTTAAAAAAGACCAAAGTCTTACTCCGAGTAAGAACTGGAATTCAATTGTACAGCAGAAACCTGATTGGATGAGGACTAACTAATCAGGAGGGACTGATTTTTCAGGATTAAATACCACCAGACCAGACATGCCCAGACATCATATTTGATTAAGATGGCAGAGTTAGTCATCGAAACACCAGTTAAAATTGATATCTGTACCTGGCTTGAAGCCCAAGAAGAGTTTATTTGTTTAACCACATATGTCTTGAGGTACATTTTGAGGTAACAAATATGTTCACCGCAAGCCTCCACAATTGAACTGAACATCTTAATGTTCCCTTTTTCCTCAATCCACACCTTCACAGACTAATTTTATTAGTGAATTTCCCAGTTTCAAATTCATGTTCAAGTTCATTTTTGTATGAGTATACATATGAGGGTTGATTGATAAGTTCGTGGCCGAAGGTAGGAGTCAATTTTAGAAAACCTAGCACATTTATTTTTCAACATAGTCCCCTCCTACATTTACACACTTAGTCCAACGGTCGTGGAACATACGGATCTTGGACCTCCAGAAAGTGCCCACAGCAGAGGTGATTGATAAGTTTGTGGCCTACGGTAGAAGAAGATGAGCTATACAGCTCTCGTTACATCCACGTGCAGTTCAACTCTGAGTGAAAATGCAGAAAGTTTGAAGTTAATATCTCCTTCTACCTTAGGCCACAAACTTATCAATCACCCCTGCTGTCGACCACCTCTGGAGGTCCAAGACGCCGACTTCTACAAAGAAGGGATCCGTATGCTCCATGATCGCTGGACTAAGTGTGTAAATGTAAGAGGGGACTATGTTGAAAAATAAATGTGCTGGGTTTTCTGAAATTGACTCCGTCTACTTCAGGCCATGAACTTATCAATCACCCCTTGTATATACAACCAAAAGACATAATGTTCCACTGGACCATGGAGCACCCACAAAACTATTATTAAACAAAGCATAAAATATAATTCAAAATGTATGTAGTGCGCAGCACAGGTAAACAATAAACAGCTCATTGTCCCAGTGACAAGACCTCGGTGGTGGCAGGGTATTCATTAGTCTCACAGCCTGAGGAAGAAGCTGTTACTCAGTTTGGCAGTCCTCGACTTGATGCTCCTGTACATCCTTGCTGATGGTAGTGGGTCAAAGAGATTGTGGGATGGGTTGAACGATCCCATTCATAACCCTGACTCCCGAAAATAACTCATTGTTCAAATTTAATTTGAATTCATTTACAGATGTTGGTTTTGCCAGCAAGACCAGCATTTATTGCTCATTCTTGATTCCCTGTTAAGAAATAGATGGTGACATTGTGGGTGCTTTACAACTACTCTATCCTGAACAGAATCTAATTTGCATTCTTTAGTATTCTGGTTCGTCCTGTGAAGGCATTGCCACAGTGCTGTTACATGGTGAGTATTGGGATATACACCCAGTGACAAATAAACATCATTTCAGGGTAGAAATATCAAACACCAGGTAACATGCTAAGGTTGGGGGTGGAAGCTTAAAGGTGACATGAGGGCCAGTCGTTTCCCCCCCCCCACCCCCCCTCCCCCACACACACAGAGGTGCCTGGAATGGGTTAGAAGGGATAGTAGTGGTATCAGGCAGTTTGATAGAGTTTGAGTTTTTAGACATGAAGGGAATATGAATATTTAGAATATGAAGGGAATGGAGAGATATGGATGATACACAGGAGGAGGGCTTTTGAAAAAGGGGATGTGTTTAAAAATCGAACAAAGGAACCGAGTCGAACGCCCTGGTATTTGGTCCCAGTTGACTACCTGTAGTTGCGCATTGCTTCAGCGAGGTGATCGTATGTTCGAATCGTATTGTTTCCCCCCCCCGCCCGCCTCTCACTCCCTTCATTCCCCCCCGCCCGCCTCTCACTCCCTTCATTCCCCCCCGCCCGTCTCTCACTCCCTTCATTCCCCCCCGCCCGCCTCTCACTCCCTTCACTCCCCCCCCGCCCGTCTCTCACTCCCTTCACTCCCCCCCGCCCGCCTCTCACTCCCTTCACTCCCCCCCGCCCGTCTCTCACTCCCTTCACTCCCCCCCGCCCGCCTCTCACTCCCTTCACTCCCCCCCGCCCGCCTCTCACTCCCTTCACTCCCCCCCGCCCGCCTCTCACTCCCTTCACTCCCCCCCGCCCGTCTCTCACTCCCTTCACTCCCCCCCGCCCGCCTCTCACTCCCTTCACTCCCCCCCGCCCGCCTCTCACTCCCTTCACTCCCCCCCGCCCGTCTCTCACTCCCTTCACTCCCCCCCCGCCCGTCTCTCACTCCCTTCACTCCCCCCCGCCCGCCTCTCACTCCCTTCACTCCCCCCCGCCCGCCTCTCACTCCCTTCACTCCCCCCCGCCCGCCTCTCACTCCCTTCACTCCCCCCCGCCCGCCTCTCACTCCCTTCACTCCCCCCCGCCCGCCTCTCACTCCCTTCACTCCCCCCCGCCCGCCTCTCACTCCCTTCACTCCCCCCCGCCCGTCTCTCACTCCCTTCACTCCCCCCCGCCCGTCTCTCACTCCCTTCACTCCCCCCCGCCCGTCTCTCACTCCCTTCACTCCCCCCCGCCCGTCTCTCACTCCCTTCACTCCCCCCCGCCCGTCTCTCACTCCCTTCACTCCCCCCCGCCCGCCTCTCACTCCCTTCACTCCCCCCCGCCCGCCTCTCACTCCCTTCACTCCCCCCCGCCCGTCTCTCACTCCCTTCACTCCCCCCCGCCCGTCTCTCACTCCCTTCACTCCCCCCCGCCCGTCTCTCACTCCCTTCACTCCCCCCCGCCCGTCTCTCACTCCCTTCACTCCCCCCCGCCCGCCTCTCACTCCCTTCACTCTCCCCCCCGCCCGCCTCTCACTCCCTTCACTCCCCCCGCCCGCCTCTCACTCCCTTCACTCCCCCCCCGCCCGTCTCTCACTCCCTTCACTCCCCCCCGCCCGTCTCTCACTCCCTTCACTCCCCCCCCGCCCGTCTCTCACTCCCTTCACTCCCCCCCCGCCCGTCTCTCACTCCCTTCACTCCCCCCCCGCCCGCCTCTCACTCCCTTCACTCCCCCCCGCCCGCCTCTCACTCCCTTCACTCCCCCCGCCCGCCTCTCACTCCCTTCACTCCCCCCCGCCCGTCTCTCACTCCCTTCACTCCCCCCCCGCCCGTCTCTCACTCCCTTCACTCCCCCCCGCCCGTCTCTCACTCCCTTCACTCCCCCCCGCCCGTCTCTCACTCCCTTCACTCCCCCCCGCCCGTCTCTCACTCCCTTCACTCCCCCCCCCCGCCCGTCTCTCACTCCCTTCACTCCCCCCCGCCCGTCTCTCACTCCCTTCACTCCCCCCCGCCCGTCTCTCACTCCCTTCACTCCCCCCCGCCCGTCTCTCACTCCCTTCACTCCCCCCCCGCCCGCCTCTCACTCCCTTCACTCCCCCCCGCCCGCCTCTCACTCCCTTCACTCCCCCCCGCCCGTCTCTCACTCCCTTCCCCCCGCCCGTCTCTCACTCCCTTCACTCCCCCCCGCCCGTCTCTCACTCCCTTCACTCCCCCCCGCCCGCCTCTCAATCCCTTCACTCCCCCCCGCCCGTCTCTCACTCCCTTCTCTCCCCCCCGCCCGTCTCTCACTCCCTTCACTCCCCCCCGCCCGCCTCTCACTCCCTTCACTCCCCCCCGCCCGCCTCTCACTCCCTTCCCCCCGCCCTCCTCTCACTCCCTTAACTCCCCCCCGCCCGCCTCTCACTCCCTTCACTCCCCCCCGCCCGTCTCTCACTCCCTTCCCCCCGCCCGTCTCTCACTCCCTTCACTCCCCCCCGCCCGTCTCTCACTCCCTTCACTCCCCCCCGCCCGTCTCTCACTCCCTTCACTCCCCCCCGCCCGCCTCTCACTCCCTTCACTCCCCCCCCCGCCCGTCTCTCACTCCCTTCACTCCCCCCCGCCCGCCTCTCACTCCCTTCACTCCCCCCCGCCCGCCTCTCACTCCCTTCACTCCCCCCCGCCCGCCTCTCACTCCCTTCACTCCCCCCCGCCCGCCTCTCACTCCCTTCACTCCCCCCCGCCCGCCTCTCACTCCCTTCACTCCCCCCCCGCCCGTCTCTCACTCCCTTCACTCCCCCCCGCCCGTCTCTCACTCCCTTCACTCCCCCCCGCCCGTCTCTCACTCCCTTCACTCCCCCCCGCCCGTCTCTCACTCCCTTCACTCCCCCCCGCCCGCCTCTCACTCCCTTCACTCTCCCCCCCGCCCGCCTCTCACTCCCTTCACTCCCCCCCGCCCGCCTCTCACTCCCTTCACTCCCCCCCCGCCCGTCTCTCACTCCCTTCACTCCCCCCCGCCCGTCTCTCACTCCCTTCACTCCCCCCCCGCCCGTCTCTCACTCCCTTCACTCCCCCCCGCCCGTCTCTCACTCCCTTCACTCCCCCCCCGCCCGCCTCTCACTCCCTTCACTCCCCCCCCCGCCCGCCTCTCACTCCCTTCACTCCCCCCGCCCGCCTCTCACTCCCTTCACTCCCCCCCGCCCGTCTCTCACTCCCTTCACTCCCCCCCCGCCCGTCTCTCACTCCCTTCACTCCCCCCCGCCCGTCTCTCACTCCCTTCACTCCCCCCCGCCCGTCTCTCACTCCCTTCACTCCCCCCCGCCCGTCTCTCACTCCCTTCACTCCCCCCCCCGCCCGTCTCTCACTCCCTTCACTCCCCCCCGCCCGTCTCTCACTCCCTTCACTCCCCCCCGCCCGCCTCTCACTCCCTTCCCCCCGCCCGTCTCTCACTCCCTTCACTCCCCCCCGCCCGTCTCTCACTCCCTTCACTCCCCCCCGCCCGCCTCTCAATCCCTTCACTCCCCCCCGCCCGTCTCTCACTCCCTTCACTCCCCCCCGCCCGTCTCTCACTCCCTTCACTCCCCCCCGCCCGCCTCTCACTCTTCACTCCCCCCCCGCCCGTCTCTCACTCCCTTCACTCCCCCCCGCCCGCCTCTCACTCCCTTCACTCCCCCCCGCCCGCCTCTCACTCCCTTCACTCCCCCCCGCCCGCCTCTCACTCCCTTCACTCCCCCCCGCCCGCCTCTCACTCCCTTCCCCCCGCCCTCCTCTCACTCCCTTAACTCCCCCCCGCCCGCCTCTCACTCCCTTCACTCCCCCCCGCCCGTCTCTCACTCCCTTCCCCCCGCCCGTCTCTCACTCCCTTCACTCCCCCCCGCCCGTCTCTCACTCCCTTCACTCCCCCCCGCCCGCCTCTCACTCCCTTCACTCCCCCCCGCCCGTCTCTCACTCCCTTCACTCCCCCCCCGCCCGTCTCTCACTCCCTTCACTCCCCCCCGCCCGCCTCTCACTCCCTTCACTCCCCCCCGCCCGCCTCTCAATCCCTTCACTCCCCCCCGCCCGTCTCTCACTCCCTTCACTCCCCCCCGCCCGTCTCTCACTCCCTTCACTCCCCCCCGCCCGCCTCTCACTCCCTTCTCTCCCCCCCGCCCGTCTCTCACTCCCTTCCCCCCGCCCGTCTCTCACTCCCTTCACTCCCCCCCGCCCGTCTCTCACTCCCTTCACTCCCCCCCGCCCGCCTCTCACTCCCTTCACTCCCCCCCGCCCGCCTCTCAATCCCTTCACTCCCCCCCGCCCGTCTCTCACTCCCTTCACTCCCCCCCGCCCGTCTCTCACTCCCTTCACTCCCCCCCGCCCGCCTCTCACTCCCTTCACTCCCCCCCGCCCGTCTCTCACTCCCTTCACTCCCCCCCCGCCCGTCTCTCACTCCCTTCACTCCCCCCCCGCCCGCCTCTCACTCCCTTCACTCCCCCCGCCCGCCTCTCACTCCCTTCACTCCCCCCCGCCCGTCTCTCACTCCCTTCACTCCCCCCCGCCCGTCTCTCACTCCCTTCACTCCCCCCCGCCCGTCTCTCACTCCCTTCACTCCCCCCCGCCCGTCTCTCACTCCCTTCCCCCCCGCCCGTCTCTCACTCCCTTCACTCCCCCCCGCCCGCCTCTCACTCCCTTCACTCCCCCCCCGCCCGCCTCTCACTCCCTTCACTCCCCCCCCGCCCGCCTCTCACTCCCTTCACTCCCCCCCCCGCCCGCCTCTAACTCCCTTCACTCCCACCCCGCCCGCCTCTCACTCCCTTCACTCCCCCCCGCCCGCCTCTCACTCCCTTCACTCCCCCCCGCCCGCCTCTCACTCCCTTCACTCCACCCCGCCCGCCTCTCACTCCCTTCACTCCCCCCGCCCGCCTCTCACTCCCTTCACTCCCCCCCGCCCGCCTCTCACTCCCCCCCCGCCCGCCTCTCACTCCCCCCCGCCCGCCTCTCACTCCCCCCCCGCCCGCCTCTCACTCCCCCCGCCGCCTCTCACTCCCCCCCGCCCGCCTCTCACTCCCCCCCGCCCGCCTCTCACTCCCCACCGCCCGCCCTCACTCCCCCTCGCCCGCCTATCACTCCCCCCCGCCCGCCTCTCACTCCCCCCGCCCGCCTCTCACTCCCCCCCGCCCGCCTCTCACTCCCCCCCGCCCGCCTCTCACTCCCCCCCGCCCGCCTCTCACTCCCCCCCCGCCGCCTCTCACTCCCCCCGCCCGCCTCTCACTCCCTTCACTCCCCCCCCGCCCGCCTCTCACTCCCTTCACTCCCCCCCCGCCCGTCTCTCACTCCCTTCACTCCCCCCGCCCGTCTCTCACTCCCTTCACTCCCCTCCGCCCGCCTCTCACTCCCTTCACTCCCCCCCGCCCGCCTCTCACTCCCTTCACTCCCCCCCCGCCCGCCTCTCACTCCCTTCACTCCCCCCCGCCCGCCTCTCACTCCCTTCACTCCCCCCGCCCGCCTCTCACTCCCTTCACTCCCCCCCGCCCGCCTCTCACTCCCTTCACTCCCCCCCGCCCGCCTCTCACTCCCTTCACTCCCACCCGCCGCCTCTCACTCCCTTCACTCCCCCCCGCCCGCCTCTCACTCCCTTCACTCCCTCCCGCCCGCCTCTCACTCCCTTCACTCCCCCCCCCGCCCGCCTCTCACTCCCTTCAGTGCCCCCCCGCCCGCCTCTCACTCCCTTCACTCCCCCCGCCCGCCTCTCACTCCCTTCACTCCCCCCCCGCCCGCCTCTCACTCCCTTCACTCCCCCCCCGCCCGCCTCTCACTCCCTTCAGTGCCCCCCCGCCCGCCTCTCACTCCCTTCACTCCCCCGCCCGCCTCTCACTCCCTTCACTCCCCCCCCGCCCCGCCCTCTCACTCCCTTCACTCCCCCCCCCGCCCGCCTCTCACTCCCTCCACTCCCCCCGCCCGCCTCTCACTCCCTTCACTCCCCCCGCCCGTCTCTCACTCCCTTCACTCCCCCCCGCCCGTCTCTCACTCCCTTCACTCCCCCCACGCCCGCCTCTCACTCCCCCCCCGCCCGCCTCTCACTCCCCCCCCCGCCCGCCTCTCACTCCCCCCCGCCCGCCTCTCACTCCCCCCGCCCGCCTCTCACTCCCCCCCGCCCGCCTCTCACTCCCCCCCCGCCCGCCTCTCACTCCCCCCCGCCCGCCTCTCACTCCCCCCCGCCCGCCTCTCACTCCCCCCGCCCGCCTCTCACTCCCCTCCCGCCCGCCTCTCACTCCCCCCGCCCGCCTCTCACTCCCCCCCGCCCGCCTCTCACTCCCCCCCGCCCGCCTCTCACTCCCCCCCGCCCCGCCTCTCACTCCCCCCGCCCGCCTCTCACTCCCCCCGCCCGCCTCTCACTCCCCCCCGCCCGCCTCTCACTCCCCCCCGCCCGCCTCTCACTCCCCCCCCGCCCGCCTCTCACTCCCCCCCCCCCCCCCCCCCCGCCCGCCTCCTCACTCCCCCCCCGCCCGCCTCTCACTCCCCCCCCGCCCCGCCTCTCACTCCCACCCCGCCCCCCCCCCCCCCGCCCGCCTCTCACTCCCCCCCGCCCGCCTCTCACTCCCCCCCGCCACGCCTCTCACTCCCCCCCGCCCGCCTCTCACTCCCCCCCCCCGCCCGCCTCTCACTCCCCCCCGCCCGCCTCTCACTCCCCCCCCGCCCCGCCTCTCACTCCCCCCCCGCCCGCCTCTCACTCCCCCCCCGCCCGCCTCTCACTCCCCCCCGCCCGCCTCTCTCTCCCCCCCGCCCGCCTCTCACTCCCCCCCGCCCGCCTCTCACTCCCCCCGCCCGCCTCTCACTCCCCCCCCGCCCGCCTCTCACTCCCCCAGCCCGCCTCTCACTCCCCCCGCCCGCCTCTCACTCCCCCCCCGCCCGCCTCTCACTCCCCCCGCCCGCCTCTCACTCCCCCGCCTCTCACTCCCCCCCGCCCGCCTCTCACTCCCCCCCCGCCCGCCTCTCACTCCCCCCCGCCCGCCTCTCACTCCCCCCCCGCCCGCCTCTCACTCCCCCCGCACCCGCCTCTCACTCCCCCCGCCCCGCCTCTCACTTCCCCCCCCGCCCGCCTCCTCACTCCCCCCGCCCGCCTCTCACTCCCCGCCCGCCTCTCACTCCCCCCCGCCCGCCTCTCACTCCCCCCCCCGCCCGCCTCTCACTCCCCCCCGCCCGCCTCTCACTCCCCCCCGCCCGCCTCTCACTCCCACCCCCGCCCGCCTCTCACTCCCACCCCGCCCGCCTCTCACTCCCCCCGCCCGCCTCTCACTCCCCCCGCCCGCCTCTCACTCCCCCCGCCCGCCTCTCACTCCCCCCCCCGCCCGCCTCTCACTCCCCCCCCGCCCGCCTCTCACTCCCCCCCCGCCCGCCTCTCACTCCCCCCCGCCCGCCTCTCACTCCCCCCGCCCGCCTCTCACCTCCCCCCGCCCGCCTCTCACTCCCCCCCGCCCGCCTCTCACTCCCCCCCGCCCGCCTCTCACTCCCCCCCGCCCGCCTCTCACTCCCCCCCGCCCGCCTCTCACTACCCCCCCTCCCGCCTCTCACTCCCCCCCTCCCGCCTCTCACTCCCCCCCACCCGCCTCTCACTCCCCCCCGCCCGCCTCTCACTCCCCCCCGCCTCTCACTCCCCCCCGCCCCGCCTCTCCCTCCCCCCGCCCGCCTCTCGCTCCCTTCATTCCCCCCCCGCCCGCCTCTCGCTCCCATCATTCACTCCCCCACCCCCGCCCGCCTCTCGCTCCCATCATTCCCCCCCGCCCGCCTCTCGCTCCCTTCATTCCCCCCCGCCCGCCTCTCGCTCCCTTCATTCCCCCCCGCCCGCCTCTCGCTCCCTTCATTCCCCCCGCCCGCCTCTCGCTCCCTTCATTCCCCCCCGCCCGCCTCTCGCTCCCTTCATTCCCCCCCGCCCGCCTCTCACTCCCTTCACTCCCCCCCGCCCGCCTCTCGCTCCCTTCACTCCCCCCCGCCCGCCTCTCGCTCCCTTCACTCCCCCCCGCCCGTCTCTCGCTCCCTTCACTCCCCCCCGCCCGCCTCTCGCTCCCTTCACTCCCCCCCGCCCGCCTCTCGCTCCCTTCACTCCCCCCCGCCCGCCTCTCGCTCCCTTCACTCCCCCCCGCCCGCCTCTCGCTCCCTTCACTCCCCCCCGCCCGCCTCTCGCTCCCTTCATTCCCCCCCGCCCGCCTCTCGCTCCTTCATTCCCAGCCCACCGCTCCGCCGCTCTCGCTCCCTTCATTCCCCCCCGCCCGCCTCTCGCTCCCTTCATTCCCCCCCGCCCGCCTCGCTCCTCATCCCCCCCGCCGCCTCTCGCTCCCTTCATTTCCCCCCGCCCGCCTCTCACTCCCTTCATTCCCCCCCGCCCGCCTCTCACTCCCCCCCCGCCCGCCTCTCACTCCCCCCCGCCCGCCTCTCACTCCCCCCGCCCGCCTCTCACTCCCCCCGCCGCCTCTCACTCCCCCCGCCCGACTCTCACTCCCCCCCGCCCGCCTCTCACTCCCCCCCGCCCGCCTCTCACTCCCCCCCGCCCGCCTCTCACTCCCCCCCGCCCGCCTCTCACTCCCTTCACTCCCCCCCGCCCGCCTCTCACTCCCTTCACTCCCCCCCGCCCGCCTCTCACTCCCTTCACTCCCCACCCGCCCGTCTCTCACTCCCTTCACTCCCCCCCGCCCGCCTCTCACTCCCTTCACTCCCCCCGCCCGTCTCTCACTCCCTTCACTCCCCCCCCGCCCGTCTCTCACTCCCTTCACTCCCCCCCGCCCGCCTCTCACTCCCTTCACTCCCCCCCCCGCCCGTCTCTCACTCCCTTCACTCCCCCCCGCCCGCCTCTCAATCCCTTCACTCCCCCCCGCCCGCCTCTCACTCCCTTCACTCCCCCCCCGCCCGCCTCTCACTCCCTTCACTCCCCCCCTGCCCGCCTCTCACTCCCTTCCCCCCGCCCTCCTCTCACTCCCTTCACTCCCCCCCGCCCTCCTCTCACTCCCTTCACTCCCCCCCCGCCCGCCTCTCACTCCCTTCACTCCCCCCCGCCCGCCTCTCACTCCCTTCACTCCCCCCCCGCCCGCCTCTCACCTCCCTCCCCCGCCCTCCTCTCACTCCCTTCACTCCCCCCCGCCCGCCTCTCACTCCCTTCACTCCCCCCCCGCCCGCCTCTCACTCCCTTCACTCCCCCCCGCCCGCCTCTCACTCCCTTCACTCCCCCCCGCCCGCCTCTCACTCCCTTCACTCCCCCCCGCCCGCCTCTCACTCCCTTCACTCCCCCCCGCCCGCCTCTCACTCCCTTCACTCCCCCCCGCCCGTCCTCTCACTCCCTTCACTCCCCCCGCCCGTCTCTCACTCCCTTCACTCCCCCCCCGCCCGCTCTCACTCCCTTCACTCCCCCCCCGCCCGCCTCTCACCTCCCTTCCCCCCGCCCTCCTCTCACTCCCTTCACTCCCCCCCGCCCGCCTCTCACTCCCTTCACTCCCCCCGCCCGCCTCTCACTCCCTTCACTCCCCCCCGCCCGTCTCTCACTCCCTTCACTCCCCCCGCCCGTCTCTCACTCCCTTCACTCCCCCCCGCCCGTCTCTCACTCCCTTCACTCCCCCCCCGCCCGCCTCTCACTCCCTTCACTCCCCCCCGCCCGCCTCTCACTCCCTTCCCCCCGCCCTCCTCTCACTCCCTTCACTCCCCCCCGCCCGCCTCTCACTCCCTTCACTCCCCCCCGCCCCGCCTCTCACTCCCTTCACTCCCCCCCGCCCGTCTCTCACTCCTTCACTCCCCCCGCCCCGCCTCTCACTCCCTTCACTCCCCCCCCGCCCGCCTCTCACTCCCTTCACTCCCCCCCGCCCGTCTCTCACTCCCCCCCCTGCCCGCCTCTCACTCCCCCCCCTGCCCGCCTCTCACTCCCCCCCGCCCGCCTCTCACTCCCCCCCCGCCCGCCTCTCACTCCCCCCCGCCCGCCTCTCACTCCCCCCCGCCCGCCTCTCACTCCCCCCCGCCCGCCTCTCACTCCCCCCCCGCCCGCCTCTCACTCCCCCCCGCCCGCCTCTCACTCCCCCCCCCGCCCGCCTCTCACTCCCCCCCCCCCGCCCCGCCTCTCACTCCCCCCCGCCCGCCTCTCACTCCCCCCCGCCCGCCTCTCACTCCCCCCGCCCGCCTCTCACTCCCCCCCCGCCCGCCTCTCACTCCCCCCCCCGCCCGCCTCTCACTCCCCCCCCGCCCGCCTCTCACTCCCCCCCGCCCGCCTCTCACTCCCCCCCGCCCGCCTCTCACTCCCCCTCCGCCCGCCTCTCACTCCCCCCCCGCCCGCCTCTCACTCCCTTCACTCCCCCCCGCCCGCCTCTCACTCCCTTCACTCCCCCCCGCCCGCCTCTCACTCCCTTCACTCCCCCCCGCCCGCCTCTCACTCCCTTCACTCCCCCCCCGCCCGCCTCTCACTCCCTTCACTCCCCCCCGCCCGCCTCTCACTCCCTTCACTCCCCCCCGCCCGCCCTCTCTCCCTCATCCCTTCACTCCCCCCACGCCCGCATCTCACTCCCTTCACTCCCCCCCGCCCGCCTCTCACTCCCTTCATCTCCCCCCCCGCCCGCCCTCTCACTCCCTTCACTCCCCCCCGCCCGCCTCTCACTCCCTTCACTCCCCCCCGCCCCGCCTCTCACTCCCTTCACTCCCCCCCCGCCCGCCTCTCAATCCCTTCACTCCCCCCACGCCCGACTCTCACTCCCTTCACTCCCCCCCGCCCGCCTCTCACTCCCTTCACTCCCCCCACGCCCGCCTCTCACTCCCTTCACTCCCCCACGCCCGCCTCTCACTCCCTTCACTCCCCCCCCGCCCGCCTCTCACTCCCTTCACTCCCCCTCCGCCCGCCTCTCACTCCCTTCACTCCCCCCGCCCGCCTCTCACTCCCTTCACTCCCCCCCGCCCGCCTCTCACTCCCTTCACTCCCCCCCCGCCCGCCCTCTCACTCCCTTCACTCCCCCCCCCGCCCGCCTCTCACTCCCTTCACTCCCCCCCCCGCCCGCCTCTCACTCCCTTCACTCCCCCCCCGCCCGCCTCTCACTCCCTTCACTCCCCCCCCGCCCGCCTCTCACTCCCTTCACTCCCCCCCCGCCCGCCTCTCACTCCCTTCACTCCCCCCCCGCCCGCCTCTCACTCCCTTCACTCCCCCCCCGCCCGCCTCTCACT